>NW_027368457.1:0-49703 GCF_046119375.1 Phyllobates terribilis | reverse complement strand
GAAGCTACTGACTGAATGAAAGGAGCTGGCATCTCACTCTCTTTGAATCTTCTTTATCATGCTAGGATTAGCAGGAAAAAGCAAAAAATTTCAGAATTGCACCGTGCAATGTGGAGATATTACTGTTTGTGCATTTACAATATTCATTGATTTTTGCCATTGAAAAACGTCCAGAAATGTTTGAAGCTACTGACTGAATGAAAGGAGCTGGCATCTCACTCTCTTTGAATCTTCTTTATCATGCTAGGATTAACAGGAAAAAGCTAAAAATTTCAGAATTGCACCTTGCAATGTGGAGATATTACTGTTTGTGCATTTACAATATTCATTGATTTTTGCCATTGAAAAACATGTTTTTCATATACCAGAAATGTTTGAAGCTACTGACTGAATGAAAGGAGCTGGCATCTCACTCTCTTTGAATCTTCTTTATCATGCTAGGATTAGCAGGAAAAAGCAAAAAATTTCAGAATTGCACCTTGCAATGTGGAGATATTACTGTTTGTGCATTTACAATATTCATAGATTTTTGCCATTGAAAAACATGTTTTTCATATACCAGAAATGTTTGAAGCTACTGACTGAATGAAAGGAGCTGGCATCTCACTCTCTTTGAATCTTCTTTATCATGCTAGGATTAACAGGAAAAAGCTAAAAATTTCAGAATTGCACCTTGCAATGTGGAGATATTACTGTTTGTGCATTTACAATATTCATTGATTTTTGCCATTGAAAAACATGTTTTTCATATACCAGAAATGTTTGAAGCTACTGACTGAATGAAAGGAGCTGGCATCTCACTCTCTTTGAATCTTCTTTATCATGCTAGGATTAACAGGAAAAAGCAAAAAATTTCAGAATTGCACCGTGCAATGTGGAGATATTACTGTTTGTGCATTTACAATATTCATTGATTTTTGCCATTGAAAAACATGTTTTTCATATACCAGAAATGTTTGAAGCTACTGACTGAATGAAAGGAGCTGGCATCTCACTCTCTTTGAATCTTCTTTATCATGCTAGGATTAACAGGAAAAAGCTAAAAATTTCAGAATTGCACCGTGCAATGTGTAGATATTACTGTTTGTGCATTTACAATATTCATTGATTTTTGCCATTGAAAAACGTCCAGAAATGTTTGAAGCTACTGACTGAATGAAAGGAGCTGGCATCTCACTCTCTTTGAATCTTCTTTATCATGCTAGGATTAACAGGAAAAAGCTAAAAATTTCAGAATTGCACCTTGCAATGTGGAGATATTACTGTTTGTGCATTTACAATATTCATTGATTTTTGCCATTGAAAAACGTCCAGAAATGTTTGAAGCTACTGACTGAATGAAAGGAGCTGGCATCTCACTCTCTTTGAATCTTCTTTATCATGCTAGGATTAGCAGGAAAAAGCAAAAAATTTCAGAATTGCACCGTGCAATGTGGAGATATTACTGTTTGTGCATTTACAATATTCATTGATTTTTGCCATTGAAAAACATGTTTTTCATATACCAGAAATGTTTGAAGCTACTGACTGAATGAAAGGAGCTGGCATCTCACTCTCTTTGAATCTTCTTTATCATGCTAGGATTAGCAGGAAAAAGCAAAAAATTTCAGAATTGCACCTTGCAATGTGGAGATATTACTGTTTGTGCATTTACAATATTCATTGATTTTTGCCATTGAAAAACATGTTTTTCATATACCAGAAATGTTTGAAGCTACTGACTGAATGAAAGGAGCTGGCATCTCACTCTCTTTGAATCTTCTTTATCATGCTAGGATTAGCAGGAAAAAGCAAAAAATTTCAGAATTGCACCGTGCAATGTGGAGATATTACTGTTTGTGCATTTACAATATTCATTGATTTTTGCCATTGAAAAACGTCCAGAAATGTTTGAAGCTACTGACTGAATGAAAGGAGCTGGCATCTCACTCTCTTTGAATCTTCTTTATCATGCTAGGATTAGCAGGAAAAAGCTAAAAATTTCAGAATTGCACCTTGCAATGTGGAGATATTACTGTTTGTGCATTTACAATATTCATTGATTTTTGCCATTGAAAAACATGTTTTTCATATACCAGAAATGTTTGAAGCTACTGACTGAATGAAAGGAGCTGGCATCTCACTCTCTTTGAATCTTCTTTATCATGCTAGGATTAGCAGGAAAAAGCTAAAAATTTCAGAATTGCACCGTGCAATGTGGAGATATTACTGTTTGTGCATTTACAATATTCATTGATTTTTGCCATTGAAAAACATGTTTTTCATATACCAGAAATGTTTGAAGCTACTGACTGAATGAAAGGAGCTGGCATCTCACTCTCTTTGAATCTTCTTTATCATGCTAGGATTAGCAGGAAAAAGCTAAAAATTTCAGAATTGCACCTTGCAATGTGGAGATATTACTGTTTGTGCATTTACAATATTCATTGATTTTTGCCATTGAAAAACATGTTTTTCATATACCAGAAATGTTTGAAGCTACTGACTGAATGAAAGGAGCTGGCATCTCACTCTCTTTGAATCTTCTTTATCATGCTAGGATTAACAGGAAAAAGCAAAAAATTTCAGAATTGCACCTTGCAATGTGGAGATATTACTGTTTGTGCATTTACAATATTCATTGATTTTTGCCATTGAAAAACGTCCAGAAATGTTTGAAGCTACTGACTGAATGAAAGGAGCTGGCATCTCACTCTCTTTGAATCTTCTTTATCATGCTAGGATTAGCAGGAAAAAGCTAAAAATTTCAGAATTGCACCGTGCAATGTGGAGATATTACTGTTTGTGCATTTACAATATTCATTGATTTTTGCCATTGAAAAACATGTTTTTCATATACCAGAAATGTTTGAAGCTACTGACTGAATGAAAGGAGCTGGCATCTCACTCTCTTTGAATCTTCTTTATCATGCTAGGATTAACAGGAAAAAGCTAAAAATTTCAGAATTGCACCTTGCAATGTGGAGATATTACTGTTTGTGCATTTACAATATTCATTGATTTTTGCCATTGAAAAACATGTTTTTCATATACCAGAAATGTTTGAAGCTACTGACTGAATGAAAGGAGCTGGCATCTCACTCTCTTTGAATCTTCTTTATCATGCTAGGATTAGCAGGAAAAAGCAAAAAATTTCAGAATTGCACCGTGCAATGTGGAGATATTACTGTTTGTGCATTTACAATATTCATTGATTTTTGCCATTGAAAAACGTCCAGAAATGTTTGAAGCTACTGACTGAATGAAAGGAGCTGGCATCTCACTCTCTTTGAATCTTCTTTATCATGCTAGGATTAACAGGAAAAAGCTAAAAATTTCAGAATTGCACCGTGCAATGTGGAGATATTACTGTTTGTGCATTTACAATATTCATTGATTTTTGCCATTGAAAAACGTCCAGAAATGTTTGAAGCTACTGACTGAATGAAAGGAGCTGGCATCTCACTCTCTTTGAATCTTCTTTATCATGCTAGGATTAGCAGGAAAAAGCAAAAAATTTCAGAATTGCACCGTGCAATGTGGAGATATTACTGTTTGTGCATTTACAATATTCATTGATTTTTGCCATTGAAAAACGTCCAGAAATGTTTGAAGCTACTGACTGAATGAAAGGAGCTGGCATCTCACTCTCTTTGAATCTTCTTTATCATGCTAGGATTAGCAGGAAAAAGCAAAAAATTTCAGAATTGCACCGTGCAATGTGGAGATATTACTGTTTGTGCATTTACAATATTCATTGATTTTTGCCATTGAAAAACATGTTTTTCATATACCAGAAATGTTTGAAGCTACTGACTGAATGAAAGGAGTTGGCATCTCACTCTCTTTGAATCTTCTTTATCATGCTAGGATTAACAGGAAAAAGCTAAAAATTTCAGAATTGCACCGTGCAATGTGGAGATATTACTGTTTGTGCATTTACAATATTCATTGATTTTTGCCATTGAAAAACATGTTTTTCATATACCAGAAATGTTTGAAGCTACTGACTGAATGAAAGGAGCTGGCATCTCACTCTCTTTGAATCTTCTTTATCATGCTAGGATTAACAGGAAAAAGCTAAAAATTTCAGAATTGCACCGTGCAATGTGGAGATATTACTGTTTGTGCATTTACAATATTCATTGATTTTTGCCATTGAAAAACATGTTTTTCATATACCAGAAATGTTTGAAGCTACTGACTGAATGAAAGGAGCTGGCATCTCACTCTCTTTGAATCTTCTTTATCATGCTAGGATTAGCAGGAAAAAGCTAAAAATTTCAGAATTGCACCTTGCAATGTGGAGATATTACTGTTTGTGCATTTACAATATTCATTGATTTTTGCCATTGAAAAACATGTTTTTCATATACCAGAAATGTTTGAAGCTACTGACTGAATGAAAGGAGCTGGCATCTCACTCTCTTTGAATCTTCTTTATCATGCTAGGATTAGCAGGAAAAAGCTAAAAATTTCAGAATTGCACCTTGCAATGTGGAGATATTACTGTTTGTGCATTTACAATATTCATTGATTTTTGCCATTGAAAAACGTCCAGAAATGTTTGAAGCTACTGACTGAATGAAAGGAGCTGGCATCTCACTCTCTTTGAATCTTCTTTATCATGCTAGGATTAACAGGAAAAAGCTAAAAATTTCAGAATTGCACTGTGCAATGTGGAGATATTACTGTTTGTGCATTTACAATATTCATTGATTTTTGCCATTGAAAAACATGTTTTTCATATACCAGAAATGTTTGAAGCTACTGACTGAATGAAAGGAGCTGGCATCTCACTCTCTTTGAATCTTCTTTATCATGCTAGGATTAGCAGGAAAAAGCAAAAAATTTCAGAATTGCACCGTGCAATGTGGAGATATTACTGTTTGTGCATTTACAATATTCATTGATTTTTGCCATTGAAAAACGTCCAGAAATGTTTGAAGCTACTGACTGAATGAAAGGAGCTGGCATCTCACTCTCTTTGAATCTTCTTTATCATGCTAGGATTAACAGGAAAAAGCAAAAAATTTCAGAATTGCACCGTGCAATGTGGAGATATTACTGTTTGTGCATTTACAATATTCATTGATTTTTGCCATTGAAAAACATGTTTTTCATATACCAGAAATGTTTGAAGCTACTGACTGAATGAAAGGAGCTGGCATCTCACTCTCTTTGAATCTTCTTTATCATGCTAGGATTAGCAGGAAAAAGCTAAAAATTTCAGAATTGCACCGTGCAATGTGGAGATATTACTGTTTGTGCATTTACAATATTCATTGATTTTTGCCATTGAAAAACGTCCAGAAATGTTTGAAGCTACTGACTGAATGAAAGGAGCTGGCATCTCACTCTCTTTGAATCTTCTTTATCATGCTAGGATTAGCAGGAAAAAGCAAAAAATTTCAGAATTGCACCTTGCAATGTGGAGATATTACTGTTTGTGCATTTACAATATTCATTGATTTTTGCCATTGAAAAACATGTTTTTCATATACCAGAAATGTTTGAAGCTACTGACTGAATGAAAGGAGCTGGCATCTCACTCTCTTTGAATCTTCTTTATCATGCTAGGATTAGCAGGAAAAAGCTAAAAATTTCAGAATTGCACCGTGCAATGTGGAGATATTACTGTTTGTGCATTTACAATATTCATTGATTTTTGCCATTGAAAAACGTCCAGAAATGTTTGAAGCTACTGACTGAATGAAAGGAGCTGGCATCTCACTCTCTTTGAATCTTCTTTATCATGCTAGGATTAGCAGGAAAAAGCAAAAAATTTCAGAATTGCACCTTGCAATGTGGAGATATTACTGTTTGTGCATTTACAATATTCATTGATTTTTGCCATTGAAAAACATGTTTTTCATATACCAGAAATGTTTGAAGCTACTGACTGAATGAAAGGAGCTGGCATCTCACTCTCTTTGAATCTTCTTTATCATGCTAGGATTAGCAGGAAAAAGCAAAAAATTTCAGAATTGCACCGTGCAATGTGGAGATATTACTGTTTGTGCATTTACAATATTCATTGATTTTTGCCATTGAAAAACGTCCAGAAATGTTTGAAGCTACTGACTGAATGAAAGGAGCTGGCATCTCACTCTCTTTGAATCTTCTTTATCATGCTAGGATTAGCAGGAAAAAGCAAAAAATTTCAGAATTGCACCGTGCAATGTGGAGATATTACTGTTTGTGCATTTACAATATTCATTGATTTTTGCCATTGAAAAACATGTTTTTCATATACCAGAAATGTTTGAAGCTACTGACTGAATGAAAGGAGCTGGCATCTCACTCTCTTTGAATCTTCTTTATCATGCTAGGATTAACAGGAAAAAGCTAAAAATTTCAGAATTGCACCTTGCAATGTGGAGATATTACTGTTTGTGCATTTACAATATTCATTGATTTTTGCCATTGAAAAACATGTTTTTCATATACCAGAAATGTTTGAAGCTACTGACTGAATGAAAGGAGCTGGCATCTCACTCTCTTTGAATCTTCTTTATCATGCTAGGATTAGCAGGAAAAAGCAAAAAATTTCAGAATTGCACCTTGCAATGTGGAGATATTACTGTTTGTGCATTTACAATATTCATTGATTTTTGCCATTGAAAAACATGTTTTTCATATACCAGAAATGTTTGAAGCTACTGACTGAATGAAAGGAGCTGGCATCTCACTCTCTTTGAATCTTCTTTATCATGCTAGGATTAGCAGGAAAAAGCAAAAAATTTCAGAATTGCACCGTGCAATGTGGAGATATTACTGTTTGTGCATTTACAATATTCATTGATTTTTGCCATTGAAAAACGTCCAGAAATGTTTGAAGCTACTGACTGAATGAAAGGAGCTGGCATCTCACTCTCTTTGAATCTTCTTTATCATGCTAGGATTAGCAGGAAAAAGCAAAAAATTTCAGAATTGCACCGTGCAATGTGGAGATATTACTGTTTGTGCATTTACAATATTCATTGATTTTTGCCATTGAAAAACATGTTTTTCATATACCAGAAATGTTTGAAGCTACTGACTGAATGAAAGGAGCTGGCATCTCACTCTCTTTGAATCTTCTTTATCATGCGAGGATTAACAGGAAAAAGCAAAAAATTTCAGAATTGCACCTTGCAATGTGGAGATATTACTGTTTGTGCATTTACAATATTCATTGATTTTTGCCATTGAAAAACGTCCAGAAATGTTTGAAGCTACTGACTGAATGAAAGGAGCTGGCATCTCACTCTCTTTGAATCTTCTTTATCATGCTAGGATTAACAGGAAAAAGCAAAAAATTTCAGAATTGCACCGTGCAATGTGGAGATATTACTGTTTGTGCATTTACAATATTCATTGATTTTTGCCATTGAAAAACATGTTTTTCATATACCAGAAATGTTTGAAGCTACTGACTGAATGAAAGGAGCTGGCATCTCACTCTCTTTGAATCTTCTTTATCATGCTAGGATTAACAGGAAAAAGCTAAAAATTTCAGAATTGCACCGTGCAATGTGGAGATATTACTGTTTGTGCATTTACAATATTCATTGATTTTTGCCATTGAAAAACATGTTTTTCATATACCAGAAATGTTTGAAGCTACTGACTGAATGAAAGGAGCTGGCATCTCACTCTCTTTGAATCTTCTTTATCATGCTAGGATTAACAGGAAAAAGCAAAAAATTTCAGAATTGCACCGTGCAATGTGGAGATATTACTGTTTGTGCATTTACAATATTCATTGATTTTTGCCATTGAAAAACATGTTTTTCATATACCAGAAATGTTTGAAGCTACTGACTGAATGAAAGGAGCTGGCATCTCACTCTCTTTGAATCTTCTTTATCATGCTAGGATTAGCAGGAAAAAGCAAAAAATTTCAGAATTGCACCTTGCAATGTGGAGATATTACTGTTTGTGCATTTACAATATTCATTGATTTTGCCATTGAAAAACATGTTTTTCATATACCAGAAATGTTTGAAGCTACTGACTGAATGAAAGGAGCTGGCATCTCACTCTCTTTGAATCTTCTTTATCATGCTAGGATTAGCAGGAAAAAGCTAAAAATTTCAGAATTGCACCTTGCAATGTGGAGATATTACTGTTTGTGCATTTACAATATTCATTGATTTTTGCCATTGAAAAACGTCCAGAAATGTTTGAAGCTACTGACTGAATGAAAGGAGCTGGCATCTCACTCTCTTTGAATCTTCTTTATCATGCTAGGATTAGCAGGAAAAAGCAAAAAATTTCAGAATTGCACCGTGCAATGTGGAGATATTACTGTTTGTGCATTTACAATATTCATTGATTTTTGCCATTGAAAAACATGTTTTTCATATACCAGAAATGTTTGAAGCTACTGACTGAATGAAAGGAGCTGGCATCTCACTCTCTTTGAATCTTCTTTATCATGCTAGGATTAACAGGAAAAAGCAAAAAATTTCAGAATTGCACCTTGCAATGTGGAGATATTACTGTTTGTGCATTTACAATATTCATTGATTTTTGCCATTGAAAAACGTCCAGAAATGTTTGAAGCTACTGACTGAATGAAAGGAGCTGGCATCTCACTCTCTTTGAATCTTTTTTATCATGCTAGGATTAACAGGAAAAAGCAAAAAATTTCAGAATTGCACCTTGCAATGTGGAGATATTACTGTTTGTGCATTTACAATATTCATTGATTTTTGCCATTGAAAAACATGTTTTTCATATACCAGAAATGTTTGAAGCTACTGACTGAATGAAAGGAGCTGGCATCTCACTCTCTTTGAATCTTCTTTATCATGCTAGGATTAGCAGGAAAAAGCTAAAAATTTCAGAATTGCACCTTGCAATGTGGAGATA
Organism: Phyllobates terribilis; assembly: GCF_046119375.1. Taxonomy (NCBI): domain Eukaryota; kingdom Metazoa; phylum Chordata; class Amphibia; order Anura; family Dendrobatidae; genus Phyllobates; species Phyllobates terribilis. Next base: position 40,865 of record NW_027368457.1, on the reverse strand, counting down.
TTACTGTTTGTGCATTTACAATATTCATTGATTTTTGCCATTGAAAAACATGTTTTTCATATACCAGAAATGTTTGAAGCTACTGACTGAATGAAAGGAGCTGGCATCTCACTCTCTTTGAATCTTCTTTATCATGCTAGGATTAGCAGGAAAAAGCTAAAAATTTCAGAATTGCACCGTGCAATGTGGAGATATTACTGTTTGTGCATTTACAATATTCATTGATTTTTGCCATTGAAAAACATGTTTTTCATATACCAGAAATGTTTGAAGCTACTGACTGAATGAAAGGAGCTGGCATCTCACTCTCTTTGAATCTTCTTTATCATGCTAGGATTAGCAGGAAAAAGCTAAAAATTTCAGAATTGCACCTTGCAATGTGGAGATATTACTGTTTGTGCATTTACAATATTCATTGATTTTTGCCATTGAAAAACATGTTTTTCATATACCAGAAATGTTTGAAGCTACTGACTGAATGAAAGGAGCTGGCATCTCACTCTCTTTGAATCTTCTTTATCATGCTAGGATTAACAGGAAAAAACAAAAAATTTCAGAATTGCACCTTGCAATGTGGAGATATTACTGTTTGTGCATTTACAATATTCATTGATTTTTGCCATTGAAAAACATGTTTTTCATATACCAGAAATGTTTGAAGCTACTGACTGAATGAAAGGAGCTGGCATCTCACTCTCTTTGAATCTTCTTTATCATGCTAGGATTAGCAGGAAAAAGCTAAAAATTTCAGAATTGCACCTTGCAATGTGGAGATATTACTGTTTGTGCATTTACAATATTCATTGATTTTTGCCATTGAAAAACATGTTTTTCATATACCAGAAATGTTTGAAGCTACTGACTGAATGAAAGGAGCTGGCATCTCACTCTCTTTGAATCTTCTTTATCATGCTAGGATTAGCAGGAAAAAGCTAAAAATTTCAGAATTGCACCGTGCAATGTGGAGATATTACTGTTTGTGCATTTACAATATTCATTGATTTTTGCCATTGAAAAACGTCCAGAAATGTTTGAAGCTACTGACTGAATGAAAGGAGCTGGCATCTCACTCTCTTTGAATCTTCTTTATCATGCTAGGATTAACAGGAAAAAGCAAAAAATTTCACAATTGCACCTTGCAATGTGGAGATATTACTGTTTGTGCATTTACAATATTCATTGATTTTTGCCATTGAAAAACATGTTTTTCATATACCAGAAATGTTTGAAGCTACTGACTGAATGAAAGGAGCTGGCATCTCACTCTCTTTGAATCTTCTTTATCATGCTAGGATTAGCAGGAAAAAGCAAAAAATTTCAGAATTGCACCGTGCAATGTGGAGATATTACTGTTTGTGCATTTACAATATTCATTGATTTTTGCCATTGAAAAACGTCCAGAAATGTTTGAAGCTACTGACTGAATGAAAGGAGCTGGCATCTCACTCTCTTTGAATCTTCTTTATCATGCTAGGATTAACAGGAAAAAGCAAAAAATTTCAGAATTGCACCTTGCAATGTGGAGATATTACTGTTTGTGCATTTACAATATTCATTGATTTTTGCATTTGAAAAACATGTTTTTCATATACCAGAAATGTTTGAAGCTACTGACTGAATGAAAGGAGCTGGCATCTCACTCTCTTTGAATCTTCTTTATCATGCTAGGATTAACAGGAAAAAGCTAAAAATTTCAGAATTGCACCGTGCAATGTGGAGATATTACTGTTTGTGCATTTACAATATTCATTGATTTTTGCCATTGAAAAACGTCCAGAAATGTTTGAAGCTACTGACTGAATGAAAGGAGCTGGCATCTCACTCTCTTTGAATCTTCTTTATCATGCTAGGATTAACAGGAAAAAGCTAAAAATTTCAGAATTGCACCGTGCAATGTGGAGATATTACTGTTTGTGCATTTACAATATTCATTGATTTTTGCCATTGAAAAACATGTTTTTCATATACCAGAAATGTTTGAAGCTACTGACTGAATGAAAGGAGCTGGCATCTCACTCTCTTTGAATCTTCTTTATCATGCTAGGATTAACAGGAAAAAGCTAAAAATTTCAGAATTGCACCTTGCAATGTGGAGATATTACTGTTTGTGCATTTACAATATTCATTGATTTTTGCCATTGAAAAACATGTTTTTCATATACCAGAAATGTTTGAAGCTACTGACTGAATGAAAGGAGCTGGCATCTCACTCTCTTTGAATCTTCTTTATCATGCTAGGATTAGCAGGAAAAAGCAAAAAATTTCAGAATTGCACCGTGCAATGTGGAGATATTACTGTTTGTGCATTTACAATATTCATTGATTTTTGCCATTGAAAAACGTCCAGAAATGTTTGAAGCTACTGACTGAATGAAAGGAGCTGGCATCTCACTCTCTTTGAATCTTCTTTATCATGCTAGGATTAGCAGGAAAAAGCAAAAAATTTCAGAATTGCACCTTGCAATGTGGAGATATTACTGTTTGTGCATTTACAATATTCATTGATTTTTGCCATTGAAAAACATGTTTTTCATATACCAGAAATGTTTGAAGCTACTGACTGAATGAAAGGAGCTGGCATCTCACTCTCTTTGAAACTTCTTTATCATGCTAGGATTAGCAGGAAAAAGCAAAAAATTTCAGAATTGCACCGTGCAATGTGGAGATATTACTGTTTGTGCATTTACAATATTCATTGATTTTTGCCATTGAAAAACATGTTTTTCATATACCAGAAATGTTTGAAGCTACTGACTGAATGAAAGGAGCTGGCATCTCACTCTCTTTGAATCTTCTTTATCATGCTAGGATTAACAGGAAAAAGCAAAAAATTTCAGAATTGCACCTTGCAATGTGGAGATATTACTGTTTGTGCATTTACAATATTCATTGATTTTTGCCATTGAAAAACGTCCAGAAATGTTTGAAGCTACTGACTGAATGAAAGGAGCTGGCATCTCACTCTCTTTGAATCTTTTTTATCATGCTAGGATTAACAGGAAAAAGCAAAAAATTTCAGAATTGCACCTTGCAATGTGGAGATATTACTGTTTGTGCATTTACAATATTCATTGATTTTTGCCATTGAAAAACATGTTTTTCATATACCAGAAATGTTTGAAGCTACTGACTGAATGAAAGGAGCTGGCATCTCACTCTCTTTGAATCTTCTTTATCATGCTAGGATTAGCAGGAAAAAGCTAAAAATTTCAGAATTGCACCTTGCAATGTGGAGATATTACTGTTTGTGCATTTACAATATTCATTGATTTTTGCCATTGAAAAACATGTTTTTCATATACCAGAAATGTTTGAAGCTACTGACTGAATGAAAGGAGCTGGCATCTCACTCTCTTTGAATCTTCTTTATCATGCTAGGATTAGCAGGAAAAAGCTAAAAATTTCAGAATTGCACCGTGCAATGTGGAGATATTACTGTTTGTGCATTTACAATATTCATTGATTTTTGCCATTGAAAAACATGTTTTTCATATACCAGAAATGTTTGAAGCTACTGACTGAATGAAAGGAGCTGGCATCTCACTCTCTTTGAATCTTCTTTATCATGCTAGGATTAGCAGGAAAAAGCTAAAAATTTCAGAATTGCACCTTGCAATGTGGAGATATTACTGTTTGTGCATTTACAATATTCATTGATTTTTGCCATTGAAAAACATGTTTTTCATATACCAGAAATGTTTGAAGCTACTGACTGAATGAAAGGAGCTGGCATCTCACTCTCTTTGAATCTTCTTTATCATGCTAGGATTAACAGGAAAAAACAAAAAATTTCAGAATTGCACCTTGCAATGTGGAGATATTACTGTTTGTGCATTTACAATATTCATTGATTTTTGCCATTGAAAAACATGTTTTTCATATACCAGAAATGTTTGAAGCTACTGACTGAATGAAAGGAGCTGGCATCTCACTCTCTTTGAATCTTCTTTATCATGCTAGGATTAGCAGGAAAAAGCTAAAAATTTCAGAATTGCACCTTGCAATGTGGAGATATTACTGTTTGTGCATTTACAATATTCATTGATTTTTGCCATTGAAAAACATGTTTTTCATATACCAGAAATGTTTGAAGCTACTGACTGAATGAAAGGAGCTGGCATCTCACTCTCTTTGAATCTTCTTTATCATGCTAGGATTAGCAGGAAAAAGCTAAAAATTTCAGAATTGCACCGTGCAATGTGGAGATATTACTGTTTGTGCATTTACAATATTCATTGATTTTTGCCATTGAAAAACGTCCAGAAATGTTTGAAGCTACTGACTGAATGAAAGGAGCTGGCATCTCACTCTCTTTGAATCTTCTTTATCATGCTAGGATTAACAGGAAAAAGCAAAAAATTTCACAATTGCACCTTGCAATGTGGAGATATTACTGTTTGTGCATTTACAATATTCATTGATTTTTGCCATTGAAAAACATGTTTTTCATATACCAGAAATGTTTGAAGCTACTGACTGAATGAAAGGAGCTGGCATCTCACTCTCTTTGAATCTTCTTTATCATGCTAGGATTAGCAGGAAAAAGCAAAAAATTTCAGAATTGCACCGTGCAATGTGGAGATATTACTGTTTGTGCATTTACAATATTCATTGATTTTTGCCATTGAAAAACGTCCAGAAATGTTTGAAGCTACTGACTGAATGAAAGGAGCTGGCATCTCACTCTCTTTGAATCTTCTTTATCATGCTAGGATTAACAGGAAAAAGCAAAAAATTTCAGAATTGCACCTTGCAATGTGGAGATATTACTGTTTGTGCATTTACAATATTCATTGATTTTTGCATTTGAAAAACATGTTTTTCATATACCAGAAATGTTTGAAGCTACTGACTGAATGAAAGGAGCTGGCATCTCACTCTCTTTGAATCTTCTTTATCATGCTAGGATTAACAGGAAAAAGCTAAAAATTTCAGAATTGCACCGTGCAATGTGGAGATATTACTGTTTGTGCATTTACAATATTCATTGATTTTTGCCATTGAAAAACGTCCAGAAATGTTTGAAGCTACTGACTGAATGAAAGGAGCTGGCATCTCACTCTCTTTGAATCTTCTTTATCATGCTAGGATTAACAGGAAAAAGCTAAAAATTTCAGAATTGCACCGTGCAATGTGGAGATATTACTGTTTGTGCATTTACAATATTCATTGATTTTTGCCATTGAAAAACATGTTTTTCATATACCAGAAATGTTTGAAGCTACTGACTGAATGAAAGGAGCTGGCATCTCACTCTCTTTGAATCTTCTTTATCATGCTAGGATTAACAGGAAAAAGCTAAAAATTTCAGAATTGCACCTTGCAATGTGGAGATATTACTGTTTGTGCATTTACAATATTCATTGATTTTTGCCATTGAAAAACATGTTTTTCATATACCAGAAATGTTTGAAGCTACTGACTGAATGAAAGGAGCTGGCATCTCACTCTCTTTGAATCTTCTTTATCATGCTAGGATTAGCAGGAAAAAGCAAAAAATTTCAGAATTGCACCGTGCAATGTGGAGATATTACTGTTTGTGCATTTACAATATTCATTGATTTTTGCCATTGAAAAACGTCCAGAAATGTTTGAAGCTACTGACTGAATGAAAGGAGCTGGCATCTCACTCTCTTTGAATCTTCTTTATCATGCTAGGATTAGCAGGAAAAAGCAAAAAATTTCAGAATTGCACCTTGCAATGTGGAGATATTACTGTTTGTGCATTTACAATATTCATTGATTTTTGCCATTGAAAAACATGTTTTTCATATACCAGAAATGTTTGAAGCTACTGACTGAATGAAAGGAGCTGGCATCTCACTCTCTTTGAAACTTCTTTATCATGCTAGGATTAGCAGGAAAAAGCAAAAAATTTCAGAATTGCACCGTGCAATGTGGAGATATTACTGTTTGTGCATTTACAATATTCATTGATTTTTGCCATTGAAAAACATGTTTTTCATATACCAGAAATGTTTGAAGCTACTGACTGAATGAAAGGAGCTGGCATCTCACTCTCTTTGAATCTTCTTTATCATGCTAGGATTAACAGGAAAAAGCTAAAAATTTCAGAATTGCACCGTGCAATGTGGAGATATTACTGTTTGTGCATTTACAATATTCATTGATTTTTGCCATTGAAAAACATGTTTTTCATATACCAGAAATGTTTGAAGCTACTGACTGAATGAAAGGAGCTGGCATCTCACTCTCTTTGAATCTTCTTTATCATGCTAGGATTAGCAGGAAAAAGCAAAAAATTTCAGAATTGCACCTTGCAATGTGGAGATATTACTGTTTGTGCATTTACAATATTCATTGATTTTTGCCATTGAAAAACGTCCAGAAATGTTTGAAGCTACTGACTGAATGAAAGGAGCTGGCATCTCACTCTCTTTGAATCTTCTTTATCATGCTAGGATTAACAGGAAAAAGCAAAAAATTTCAGAATTGCACCGTGCAATGTGGAGATATTACTGTTTGTGCATTTACAATATTCATTGATTTTTGCCATTGAAAAACATGTTTTTCATATACCAGAAATGTTTGAAGCTACTGACTGAATGAAAGGAGCTGGCATCTCACTCTCTTTGAATCTTCTTTATCATGCTAGGATTAGCAGGAAAAAGCTAAAAATTTCAGAATTGCACCGTGCAATGTGGAGATATTACTGTTTGTGCATTTACAATATTCATTGATTTTTGCCATTGAAAAACATGTTTTTCATATACCAGAAATGTTTGAAGCTACTGACTGAATGAAAGGAGCTGGCATCTCACTCTCTTTGAATCTTCTTTATCATGCTAGGATTAGCAGGAAAAAGCAAAACATTTCAGAATTGCACCGTGCAATGTGGAGATATTACTGTTTGTGCATTTACAATATTCATTGATTTTTGCCATTGAAAAACATGTTTTTCATATACCAGAAATGTTTGAAGCTACTGACTGAATGAAAGGAGCTGGCATCTCACTCTCTTTGAATCTTCTTTATCATGCTAGGATTAACAGGAAAAAGCTAAAAATTTCAGAATTGCACCGTGCAATGTGGAGATATTACTGTTTGTGCATTTACAATATTCATTGATTTTTGCCATTGAAAAACATGTTTTTCATATACCAGAAATGTTTGAAGCTACTGACTGAATGAAAGGAGCTGGCATCTCACTCTCTTTGAATCTTCTTTATCATGCTAGGATTAGCAGGAAAAAGCTAAAAATTTCAGAATTGCACCGTGCAATGTGGAGATATTACTGTTTGTGCATTTACAATATTCATTGATTTTTGCCATTGAAAAACATGTTTTTCATATACCAGAAATGTTTGAAGCTACTGACTGAATGAAAGGAGCTGGCATCTCACTCTCTTTGAATCTTCTTTATCATGCTAGGATTAGCAGGAAAAAGCAAAAAATTTCAGAATTGCACCGTGCAATGTGGAGATATTACTGTTTGTGCATTTACAATATTCATTGATTTTTGCCATTGAAAAACGTCCAGAAATGTTTGAAGCTACTGACTGAATGAAAGGAGCTGGCATCTCACTCTCTTTGAATCTTCTTTATCATGCTAGGATTAGCAGGAAAAAGCAAAAAATTTCAGAATTGCACCTTGCAATGTGGAGATATTACTGTTTGTGCATTTACAATATTCATTGATTTTTGCCATTGAAAAACATGTTTTTCATATACCAGAAATGTTTGAAGCTACTGACTGAATGAAAGGAGCTGGCATCTCACTCTCTTTGAATCTTCTTTATCATGCTAGGATTAGCAGGAAAAAGCAAAAAATTTCAGAATTGCACCGTGCAATGTGGAGATATTACTGTTTGTGCATTTACAATATTCATTGATTTTTGCCATTGAAAAACGTCCAGAAATGTTTGAAGCTACTGACTGAATGAAAGGAGCTGGCATCTCACTCTCTTTGAATCTTCTTTATCATGCTAGGATTAGCAGGAAAAAGCAAAAAATTTCAGAATTGCACCGTGCAATGTGGAGATATTACTGTTTGTGCATTTACAATATTCATTGATTTTTGCCATTGAAAAACATGTTTTTCATATACCAGAAATGTTTGAAGCTACTGACTGAATGAAAGGAGCTGGCATCTCACTCTCTTTGAATCTTCTTTATCATGCTAGGATTAGCAGGAAAAAGCAAAAAATTTCAGAATTGCACCGTGCAATGTGGAGATATTACTGTTTGTGCATTTACAATATTCATTGATTTTTGCCATTGAAAAACATGTTTTTCATATACCAGAAATGTTTGAAGCTACTGACTGAATGAAAGGAGCTGGCATCTCACTCTCTTTGAATCTTCTTTATCATGCTAGGATTAGCAGGAAAAAGCTAAAAATTTCAGAATTGCACCGTGCAATGTGGAGATATTACTGTTTGTGCATTTACAATATTCATTGATTTTTGCCATTGAAAAACATGTTTTTCATATACCAGAAATGTTTGAAGCTACTGACTGAATGAAAGGAGCTGGCATCTCACTCTCTTTGAATCTTCTTTATCATGCTAGGATTAGCAGAAAAAAGCTAAAAATTTCAGAATTGCACCTTGCAATGTGGAGATATTACTGTTTGTGCATTTACAATATTCATTGATTTTTGCCATTGAAAAACGTCCAGAAATGTTTGAAGCTACTGACTGAATGAAAGGAGCTGGCATCTCACTCTCTTTGAATCTTCTTTATCATGCTAGGATTAACAGGAAAAAGCTAAAAATTTCAGAATTGCACCGTGCAATGTGGAGATATTACTGTTTGTGCATTTACAATATTCATTGATTTTTGCCATTGAAAAACGTCCAGAAATGTTTGAAGCTACTGACTGAATGAAAGGAGCTGGCATCTCACTCTCTTTGAATCTTCTTTATCATGCTAGGATTAACAGGAAAAAGCTAAAAATTTCAGAATTGCACCTTGCAATGTGGAGATATTACTGTTTGTGCATTTACAATATTCATTGATTTTTGCCATTGAAAAACGTCCAGAAATGTTTGAAGCTACTGACTGAATGAAAGGAGCTGGCATCTCACTCTCTTTGAATCTTCTTTATCATGCTAGGATTAGCAGGAAAAAGCTAAAAATTTCAGAATTGCACCGTGCAATGTGGAGATATTACTGTTTGTGCATTTACAATATTCATTGATTTTTGCCATTGAAAAACGTCCAGAAATGTTTGAAGCTACTGACTGAATGAAAGGAGCTGGCATCTCACTCTCTTTGAATCTTCTTTATCATGCTAGGATTAACAGGAAAAAGCTAAAAATTTCAGAATTGCACCTTGCAATGTGGAGATATTACTGTTTGTGCATTTACAATATTCATTGATTTTTGCCATTGAAAAACGTCCAGAAATGTTTGAAGCTACTGACTGAATGAAAGGAGCTGGCATCTCACTCTCTTTGAATCTTCTTTATCATGCTAGGATTAACAGGAAAAAGCTAAAAATTTCAGAATTGCACCTTGCAATGTGGAGATATTACTGTTTGTGCATTTACAATATTCATTGATTTTTGCCATTGAAAAACGTCCAGAAATGTTTGAAGCTACTGACTGAATGAAAGGAGCTGGCATCTCACTCTCTTTGAATCTTCTTTATCATGCTAGGATTAGCAGGAAAAAGCAAAAAATTTCAGAATTGCACCGTGCAATGTGGAGATATTACTGTTTGTGCATTTACAATATTCATTGATTTTTGCCATTGAAAAACATGTTTTTCATATACCAGAAATGTTTGAAGCTACTGACTGAATGAAAGGAGCTGGCATCTCACTCTCTTTGAATCTTCTTTATCATGCTAGGATTAGCAGGAAAAAGCTAAAAATTTCAGAATTGCACCGTGCAATGTGGAGATATTACTGTTTGTGCATTTACAATATTCATTGATTTTTGCCATTGAAAAACATGTTTTTCATATACCAGAAATGTTTGAAGCTACTGACTGAATGAAAGGAGCTGGCATCTCACTCTCTTTGAATCTTCTTTATCATGCTAGGATTAGCAGGAAAAAGCAAAAAATTTCAGAATTGCACCTTGCAATGTGGAGATATTACTGTTTGTGCATTTACAATATTCATTGATTTTTGCCATTGAAAAACATGTTTTTCATATACCAGAAATGTTTGAAGCTACTGACTGAATGAAAGGAGCTGGCATCTCACTCTCTTTGAATCTTCTTTATCATGCTAGGATTAGCAGGAAAAAGCAAAAAATTTCAGAATTGCACCGTGCAATGTGGAGATATTACTGTTTGTGCATTTACAATATTCATTGATTTTTGCCATTGAAAAACGTCCAGAAATGTTTGAAGCTACTGACTGAATGAAAGGAGCTGGCATCTCACTCTCTTTGAATCTTCTTTATCATGCTAGGATTAGCAGGAAAAAGCAAAAAATTTCAGAATTGCACCGTGCAATGTGGAGATATTACTGTTTGTGCATTTACAATATTCATTGATTTTTGCCATTGAAAAACATGTTTTTCATATACCAGAAATGTTTGAAGCTACTGACTGAATGAAAGGAGCTGGCATCTCACTCTCTTTGAATCTTCTTTATCATGCTAGGATTAACAGGAAAAAGCAAAAAATTTCAGAATTGCACCGTGCAATGTGGAGATATTACTGTTTGTGCATTTACAATATTCATTGATTTTTGCCATTGAAAAACGTCCAGAAATGTTTGAAGCTACTGACTGAATGAAAGGAGCTGGCATCTCACTCTCTTTGAATCTTCTTTATCATGCTAGGATTAACAGGAAAAAGCTAAAAATTTCAGAATTGCACCGTGCAATGTGGAGATATTACTGTTTGTGCATTTACAATATTCATTGATTTTTGCCATTGAAAAACATGTTTTTCATATACCAGAAATGTTTGAAGCTACTGACTGAATGAAAGGAGCTGGCATCTCACTCTCTTTGAATCTTCTTTATCATGCTAGGATTAACAGGAAAAAGCTAAAAATTTCAGAACTGCACCTTGCAATGTGGAGATATTACTGTTTGTGCATTTACAATATTCTTTGATTTTTGCCATTGAAAAACATGTTTTTCATATACCAGAAATGTTTGAAGCTACTGACTGAATGAAAGGAGCTGGCATCTCACTCTCTTTGAATCTTCTTTATCATGCTAGGATTAACAGGAAAAAGCTAAAAATTTCAGAATTGCACCGTGCAATGTGGAGATATTACTGTTTGTGCATTTACAATATTCATTGATTTTTGCCATTGAAAAACATGTTTTTCATATACCAGAAATGTTTGAAGCTACTGACTGAATGAAAGGAGCTGGCATCTCACTCTCTTTGAATCTTCTTTATCATGCTAGGTTTAACAGGAAAAAGCAAAAAATTTCAGAATTGCACCTTGCAATGTGGAGATATTACTGTTTGTGCATTTACAATATTCATTGATTTTTGCCATTGAAAAACATGTTTTTCATATACCAGAAATGTTTGAAGCTACTGACTGAATGAAAGGAGCTGGCATCTCACTCTCTTTGAATCTTCTTTATCATGCTAGGATTAGCAGGAAAAAGCGAAAAATTTCAGAATTGCACCGTGCAATGTGGAGATATTACTGTTTGTGCATTTACAATATTCATTGATTTTTGCCATTGAAAAACGTCCAGAAATGTTTGAAGCTACTGACTGAATGAAAGGAGCTGGCATCTCACTCTCTTTGAATCTTCTTTATCATGCTAGGATTAACAGGAAAAAGCTAAAAATTTCAGAATTGCACCGTGCAATGTGGAGATATTACTGTTTGTGCATTTACAATATTCATTGATTTTTGCCATTGAAAAACATGTTTTTCATATACCAGAAATGTTTGAAGCTACTGACTGAATGAAAGGAGCTGGCATCTCACTCTCTTTGAATCTTCTTTATCATGCTAGGATTAGCAGGAAAAAGCAAAAAATTTCAGAATTGCACCGTGCAATGTGGAGATATTACTGTTTGTGCATTTACAATATTCATTGATTTTTGCCATTGAAAAACATGTTTTTCATATACCAGAAATGTTTGAAGCTACTGACTGAATGAAAGGAGCTGGCATCTCACTCTCTTTGAATCTTCTTTATCATGCTAGGATTAACAGGAAAAAGCTAAAAATTTCAGAATTGCACCGTGCAATGTGGAGATATTACTGTTTGTGCATTTACAATATTCATTGATTTTTGCCATTGAAAAACATGTTTTTCATATACCAGAAATGTTTGAAGCTACTGACTGAATGAAAGGAGCTGGCATCTCACTCTCTTTGAATCTTCTTTATCATGCTAGGATTAACAGGAAAAAGCAAAAAATTTCAGAATTGCACCGTGCAATGTGGAGATATTACTGTTTGTGCATTTACAATATTCATTGATTTTTGCCATTGAAAAACATGTTTTTCATATACCAGAAATGTTTGAAGCTACTGACTGAATGAAAGGAGCTGGCATCTCACTCTCTTTGAATCTTCTTTATCATGCTAGGATTAACAGGAAAAAGCTAAAAATTTCAGAATTGCACCGTGCAATGTGGAGATATTACTGTTTGTGCATTTACAATATTCATTGATTTTTGCCATTGAAAAACATGTTTTTCATATACCAGAAATGTTTGAAGCTACTGACTGAATGAAAGGAGCTGGCATCTCACTCTCTTTGAATCTTCTTTATCATGCTAGGATTAACAGGAAAAAGCAAAAAATTTCAGAATTGCACCTTGCAATGTGGAGATATTACTGTTTGTGCATTTACAATATTCATTGATTTTTGCCATTGAAAAACATGTTTTTCATATACCAGAAATGTTTGAAGCTACTGACTGAATGAAAGGAGCTGGCATCTCACTCTCTTTGAATCTTCTTTATCATGCTAGGATTAACAGGAAAAAGCAAAAAATTTCAGAATTGCACCTTGCAATGTGGAGATATTACTGTTTGTGCATTTACAATATTCATTGATTTTTGCCATTGAAAAACATGTTTTTCATATACCAGAAATGTTTGAAGCTACTGACTGAATGAAAGGAGCTGGCATCTCACTCTCTTTGAATCTTCTTTATCATGCTAGGATTAGCAGGAAAAAGCAAAAAATTTCAGAATTGCACCGTGCAATGTGGAGATATTACTGTTTGTGCATTTACAATATTCATTGATTTTTGCCATTGAAAAACGTCCAGAAATGTTTGAAGCTACTGACTGAATGAAAGGAGCTGGCATCTCACTCTCTTTGAATCTTCTTTATCATGCTAGGATTAACAGGAAAAAGCAAAAAATTTCAGAATTGCACCGTGCAATGTGGAGATATTACTGTTTGTGCATTTACAATATTCATTGATTTTTGCCATTGAAAAACATGTTTTTCATATACCAGAAATGTTTGAAGCTACTGACTGAATGAAAGGAGCTGGCATCTCACTCTCTTTGAATCTTCTTTATCATGCTAGGATTAACAGGAAAAAGCTAAAAATTTCAGAATTGCACCGTGCAATGTGGAGATATTACTGTTTGTGCATTTACAATATTCATTGATTTTTGCCATTGAAAAACATGTTTTTCATATACCAGAAATGTTTGAAGCTACTGACTGAATGAAAGGAGCTGGCATCTCACTCTCTTTGAATCTTCTTTATCATGCTAGGATTAACAGGAAAAAGCTAAAAATTTCAGAATTGCACCGTGCAATGTGGAGATATTACTGTTTGTGCATTTACAATATTCATTGATTTTTGCCATTGAAAAACATGTTTTTCATATACCAGAAATGTTTGAAGCTACTGACTGAATGAAAGGAGCTGGCATCTCACTCTCTTTGAATCTTCTTTATCATGCTAGGATTAACAGGAAAAAGCAAAAAATTTCAGAATTGCACCTTGCAATGTGGAGATATTACTGTTTGTGCATTTACAATATTCATTGATTTTTGCCATTGAAAAACATGTTTTTCATATACCAGAAATGTTTGAAGCTACTGACTGAATGAAAGGAGCTGGCATCTCACTCTCTTTGAATCTTCTTTATCATGCTAGGATTAGCAGGAAAAAGCTAAAAATTTCAGAATTGCACCGTGCAATGTGGAGATATTACTGTTTGTGCATTTACAATATTCATTGATTTTTGCCATTGAAAAACATGTTTTTCATATACCAGAAATGTTTGAAGCTACTGACTGAATGAAAGGAGCTGGCATCTCACTCTCTTTGAATCTTCTTTATCATGCTAGGATTAGCAGGAAAAAGCTAAAAATTTCAGAATTGCACCGTGCAATGTGGAGATATTACTGTTTGTGCATTTACAATATTCATTGATTTTTGCCATTGAAAAACATGTTTTTCATATACCAGAAATGTTTGAAGCTACTGACTGAATGAAAGGAGCTGGCATCTCACTCTCTTTGAATCTTCTTTATCATGCTAGGATTAACAGGAAAAAGCAAAAAATTTCAGAATTGCACCTTGCAATGTGGAGATATTACTGTTTGTGCATTTACAATATTCATTGATTTTTGCCATTGAAAAACATGTTTTTCATATACCAGAAATGTTTGAAGCTACTGACTGAATGAAAGGAGCTGGCATCTCACTCTCTTTGAATCTTCTTTATCATGCTAGGATTAGCAGGAAAAAGCTAAAAATTTCAGAATTGCACCGTGCAATGTGGAGATATTACTGTTTGTGCATTTACAATATTCATTGATTTTTGCCATTGAAAAACATGTTTTTCATATACCAGAAATGTTTGAAGCTACTGACTGAATGAAAGGAGCTGGCATCTCACTCTCTTTGAATCTTCTTTATCATGCTAGGATTAACAGGAAAAAGCTAAAAATTTCAGAATTGCACCGTGCAATGTGGAGATATTGCTGTTTGTGCATTTACAATATTCATTGATTTTTGCCATTGAAAAACATGTTTTTCATATACCAGAAATGTTTGAAGCTACTGACTGAATGAAAGGAGCTGGCATCTCACTCTCTTTGAATCTTCTTTATCATGCTAGGATTAGCAGGAAAAAGCTAAAAATTTCAGAATTGCACCGTGCAATGTGGAGATATTACTGTTTGTGCATTTACAATATTCATTGATTTTTGTCATTGAAAAACATGTTTTTCATATACCAGAAATGTTTGAAGCTACTGACTGAATGAAAGGAGCTGGCATCTCACTCTCTTTGAATCTTCTTTATCATGCTAGGATTAACAGGAAAAAGCTAAAAATTTCAGAATTGCACCTTGCAATGTGGAGATATTACTGTTTGTGCATTTACAATATTCATTGATTTTTGCCATTGAAAAACATGTTTTTCATATACCAGAAATGTTTGAAGCTACTGACTGAATGAAAGGAGCTGGCATCTCACTCTCTTTGAATCTTCTTTATCATGCTAGGATTAACAGGAAAAAGCAAAAAATTTCAGAATTGCACCTTGCAATGTGGAGATATTACTGTTTGTGCATTTACAATATTCATTGATTTTTGCCATTGAAAAACATGTTTTTCATATACCAGAAATGTTTGAAGCTACTGACTGAATGAAAGGAGCTGGCATCTCACTCTCTTTGAATCTTCTTTATCATGCTAGGATTAACAGGAAAAAGCTAAAAATTTCAGAATTGCACCTTGCAATGTGGAGATATTACTGTTTGTGCATTTACAATATTCATTGATTTTTGCCATTGAAAAACGTCCAGAAATGTTTGAAGCTACTGACTGAATGAAAGGAGCTGGCATCTCACTCTCTTTGAATCTTCTTTATCATGCTAGGATTAGCAGGAAAAAGCAAAAAATTTCAGAATTGCACCGTGCAATGTGGAGATATTACTGTTTGTGCATTTACAATATTCATTGATTTTTGCCATTGAAAAACGTCCAGAAATGTTTGAAGCTACTGACTGAATGAAAGGAGCTGGCATCTCACTCTCTTTGAATCTTCTTTATCATGCTAGGATTAACAGGAAAAAGCTAAAAATTTCAGAATTGCACCGTGCAATGTGGAGATATTACTGTTTGTGCATTTACAATATTCATTGATTTTTGCCATTGAAAAACATGTTTTTCATATACCAGAAATGTTTGAAGCTACTGACTGAATGAAAGGAGCTGGCATCTCACTCTCTTTGAATCTTCTTTATCATGCTAGGATTAACAGGAAAAAGCTAAAAATTTCAGAATTGCACCGTGCAATGTGGAGATATTACTGTTTGTGCATTTACAATATTCATTGATTTTTGCCATTGAAAAACGTCCAGAAATGTTTGAAGCTACTGACTGAATGAAAGGAGCTGGCATCTCACTCTCTTTGAATCTTCTTTATCATGCTAGGATTAGCAGGAAAAAGCAAAAAATTTCAGAATTGCACCGTGCAATGTGGAGATATTACTGTTTGTGCATTTACAATATTCATTGATTTTTGCCATTGAAAAACGTCCAGAAATGTTTGAAGCTACTGACTGAATGAAAGGAGCTGGCATCTCACTCTCTTTGAATCTTCTTTATCATGCTAGGATTAGCAGGAAAAAGCAAAAAATTTCAGAATTGCACTGTGCAATGTGGAGATATTACTGTTTGTGCATTTACAATATTCATTGATTTTTGCCATTGAAAAACGTCCAGAAATGTTTGAAGCTACTGACTGAATGAAAGGAGCTGGCATCTCACTCTCTTTGAATCTTCTTTATCATGCTAGGATTAACAGGAAAAAGCTAAAAATTTCAGAATTGCACCGTGCAATGTGGAGATATTACTGTTTGTGCATTTACAATATTCATTGATTTTTGCCATTGAAAAACATGTTTTTCATATACCAGAAATGTTTGAAGCTACTGACTGAATGAAAGGAGCTGGCATCTCACTCTCTTTGAATCTTCTTTATCATGCTAGGATTAACAGGAAAAAGCTAAAAATTTCAGAATTGCACCGTGCAATGTGGAGATATTACTGTTTGTGCATTTACAATATTCATTGATTTTTGCCATTGAAAAACATGTTTTTCATATACCAGAAATGTTTGAAGCTACTGACTGAATGAAAGGAGCTGGCATCTCACTCTCTTTGAATCTTCTTTATCATGCTAGGATTAGCAGGAAAAAGCTAAAAATTTCAGAATTGCACCGTGCAATGTGGAGATATTACTGTTTGTGCATTTACAATATTCATTGATTTTTGCCATTGAAAAACATGTTTTTCATATACCAGAAATGTTTGAAGCTACTGACTGAATGAAAGGAGCTGGCATCTCACTCTCTTTGAATCTTCTTTATCATGCTAGGATTAACAGGAAAAAGCAAAAAATTTCAGAATTGCACCTTGCAATGTGGAGATATTACTGTTTGTGCATTTACAATATTCATTGATTTTTGCCATTGAAAAACATGTTTTTCATATACCAGAAATGTTTGAAGCTACTGACTGAATGAAAGGAGCTGGCATCTCACTCTCTTTGAATCTTCTTTATCATGCTAGGATCAGCAGGAAAAAGCTAAAAATTTCAGAATTGCACCGTGCAATGTGGAGATATTACTGTTTGTGCATTTACAATATTCATTGATTTTTGCCATTGAAAAACATGTTTTTCATATACCAGAAATGTTTGAAGCTACTGACTGAATGAAAGGAGCTGGCATCTCACTCTCTTTGAATCTTCTTTATCATGCTAGGATTAACAGGAAAAAGCTAAAAATTTCAGAATTGCACCGTGCAATGTGGAGATATTACTGTTTGTGCATTTACAATATTCATTGATTTTTGCCATTGAAAAACATGTTTTTCATATACCAGAAATGTTTGAAGCTACTGACTGAATGAAAGGAGCTGGCATCTCACTCTCTTTGAATCTTCTTTATCATGCTAGGATTAGCAGGAAAAAGCTAAAAATTTCAGAATTGCACCGTGCAATGTGGAGATATTACTGTTTGTGCATTTACAATATTCATTGATTTTTGCCATTGAAAAACATGTTTTTCATATACCAGAAATGTTTGAAGCTACTGACTGAATGAAAGGAGCTGGCATCTCACTCTCTTTGAATCTTCTTTATCATGCTAGGATTAACAGGAAAAAGCTAAAAATTTCAGAATTGCACCTTGCAATGTGGAGATATTACTGTTTGTGCATTTACAATATTCATTGATTTTTGCCATTGAAAAACATGTTTTTCATATACCAGAAATGTTTGAAGCTACTGACTGAATGAAAGGAGCTGGCATCTCACTCTCTTTGAATCTTCTTTATCATGCTAGGATTAACAGGAAAAAGCAAAAAATTTCAGAATTGCACCTTGCAATGTGGAGATATTACTGTTTGTGCATTTACAATATTCATTGATTTTTGCCATTGAAAAACATGTTTTTCATATACCAGAAATGTTTGAAGCTACTGACTGAATGAAAGGAGCTGGCATCTCACTCTCTTTGAATCTTCTTTATCATGCTAGGATTAACAGGAAAAAGCTAAAAATTTCAGAATTGCACCTTGCAATGTGGAGATATTACTGTTTGTGCATTTACAATATTCATTGATTTTTGCCATTGAAAAACGTCCAGAAATGTTTGAAGCTACTGACTGAATGAAAGGAGCTGGCATCTCACTCTCTTTGAATCTTCTTTATCATGCTAGGATTAGCAGGAAAAAGCAAAAAATTTCAGAATTGCACCGTGCAATGTGGAGATATTACTGTTTGTGCATTTACAATATTCATTGATTTTTGCCATTGAAAAACGTCCAGAAATGTTTGAAGCTACTGACTGAATGAAAGGAGCTGGCATCTCACTCTCTTTGAATCTTCTTTATCATGCTAGGATTAACAGGAAAAAGCTAAAAATTTCAGAATTGCACCGTGCAATGTGGAGATATTACTGTTTGTGCATTTACAATATTCATTGATTTTTGCCATTGAAAAACATGTTTTTCATATACCAGAAATGTTTGAAGCTACTGACTGAATGAAAGGAGCTGGCATCTCACTCTCTTTGAATCTTCTTTATCATGCTAGGATTAACAGGAAAAAGCTAAAAATTTCAGAATTGCACCGTGCAATGTGGAGATATTACTGTTTGTGCATTTACAATATTCATTGATTTTTGCCATTGAAAAACGTCCAGAAATGTTTGAAGCTACTGACTGAATGAAAGGAGCTGGCATCTCACTCTCTTTGAATCTTCTTTATCATGCTAGGATTAGCAGGAAAAAGCAAAAAATTTCAGAATTGCACCGTGCAATGTGGAGATATTACTGTTTGTGCATTTACAATATTCATTGATTTTTGCCATTGAAAAACGTCCAGAAATGTTTGAAGCTACTGACTGAATGAAAGGAGCTGGCATCTCACTCTCTTTGAATCTTCTTTATCATGCTAGGATTAGCAGGAAAAAGCAAAAAATTTCAGAATTGCACCGTGCAATGTGGAGATATTACTGTTTGTGCATTTACAATATTCATTGATTTTTGCCATTGAAAAACGTCCAGAAATGTTTGAAGCTACTGACTGAATGAAAGGAGCTGGCATCTCACTCTCTTTGAATCTTCTTTATCATGCTAGGATTAACAGGAAAAAGCTAAAAATTTCAGAATTGCACCGTGCAATGTGGAGATATTACTGTTTGTGCATTTACAATATTCATTGATTTTTGCCATTGAAAAATATGTTTTTCATATACCAGAAATGTTTGAAGCTACTGACTGAATGAAAGGAGCTGGCATCTCACTCTCTTTGAATCTTCTTTATCATGCTAGGATTAACAGGAAAAAGCTAAAAATTTCAGAATTGCACCGTGCAATGTGGAGATATTACTGTTTGTGCATTTACAATATTCATTGATTTTTGCCATTGAAAAACATGTTTTTCATATACCAGAAATGTTTGAAGCTACTGACTGAATGAAAGGAGCTGGCATCTCACTCTCTTTGAATCTTCTTTATCATGCTAGGATTAGCAGGAAAAAGCAAAAAATTTCAGAATTGCACCGTGCAATGTGGAGATATTACTGTTTGTGCATTTACAATATTCATTGATTTTTGCCATTGAAAAACGTCCAGAAATGTTTGAAGCTACTGACTGAATGAAAGGAGCTGGCATCTCACTCTCTTTGAATCTTCTTTATCATGCTAGGATTAGCAGGAAAAAGCAAAAAATTTCAGAATTGCACCGTGCAATGTGGAGATATTACTGTTTGTGCATTTACAATATTCATTGATTTTTGCCATTGAAAAACGTCCAGAAATGTTTGAAGCTACTGACTGAATGAAAGGAGCTGGCATCTCACTCTCTTTGAATCTTCTTTATCATGCTAGGATTAACAGGAAAAAGCTAAAAATTTCAGAATTGCACCGTGCAATGTGGAGATATTACTGTTTGTGCATTTACAATATTCATTGATTTTTGCCATTGAAAAACATGTTTTTCATATACCAGAAATGTTTGAAGCTACTGACTGAATGAAAGGAGCTGGCATCTCACTCTCTTTGAATCTTCTTTATCATGCTAGGATTAACAGGAAAAAGCTAAAAATTTCAGAATTGCACCGTGCAATGTGGAGATATTACTGTTTGTGCATTTACAATATTCATTGATTTTTGCCATTGAAAAACATGTTTTTCATATACCAGAAATGTTTGAAGCTACTGACTGAATGAAAGGAGCTGGCATCTCACTCTCTTTGAATCTTCTTTATCATGCTAGGATTAGCAGGAAAAAGCAAAAAATTTCAGAATTGCACCGTGCAATGTGGAGATATTACTGTTTGTGCATTTACAATATTCATTGATTTTTGCCATTGAAAAACGTCCAGAAATGTTTGAAGCTACTGACTGAATGAAAGGAGCTGGCATCTCACTCTCTTTGAATCTTCTTTATCATGCTAGGATTAGCAGGAAAAAGCAAAAAATTTCAGAATTGCACCTTGCAATGTGGAGATATTACTGTTTGTGCATTTACAATATTCATTGATTTTTGCCATTGAAAAACATGTTTTTCAATGGCAAAAATCAATGAATATTGTAAATGCACAAACAGTAATATCTCCACATTGCAAGGTGCAATTCTGAAATTTTTTGCTTTTTCCTGTTAATCCTAGCATGATAAAGAAGATCCAAAGAGAGTGAGATGCCAGCTCCTTTCATTCAGTCAGTAGCTTCAAACATTTCTGGTATATGAAAAACATGTTTTTCAATGGCAAAAATCAATGAATATTGTAAATGCACAAACAGTAATATCTCCACATTGCACGGTGCAATTCTGAAATTTTTTGCTTTTTCCTGCTAATCCTAGCATGATAAAGAAGATTCAAAGAGAGTGAGATGCCAGCTCCTTTCATTCAGTCAGTAGCTTCAAACATTTCTGGACGTTTTTCAATGGCAAAAATCAATGAATATTGTAAATGCACAAACAGTAATATCTCCACATTGCAAGGTGCAATTCTGAAATTTTTAGCTTTTTCCTGTTAATCCTAGCATGATAAAGAAGATTCAAAGAGAGTGAGATGCCAGCTCCTTTCATTCAGTCAGTAGCTTCAAACATTTCTGGTATATGAAAAACATGTTTTTCAATGGCAAAAATCAATGAATATTGTAAATGCACAAACAGTAATATCTCCACATTGCAAGGTGCAATTCTGAAATTTTTTGCTTTTTCCTGTTAATCCTAGCATGATAAAGAAGATTCAAAGAGAGTGAGATGCCAGCTCCTTTCATTCAGTCAGTAGCTTCAAACATTTCTGGTATATGAAAAACATGTTTTTCAATGGCAAAAATCAATGAATATTGTAAATGCACAAACAGTAATATCTCCACATTGCACGGTGCAATTCTGAAATTTTTAGCTTTTTCCTGTTAATCCTAGCATGATAAAGAAGATTCAAAGAGAGTGAGATGCCAGCTCCTTTCATTCAGTCAGTAGCTTCAAACATTTCTGGTATATGAAAAACATGTTTTTCAATGGCAAAAATCAATGAATATTGTAAATGCACAAACAGTAATATCTCCACATTGCACGGTGCAATTCTGAAATTTTTAGCTTTTTCCTGCTAATCCTAGCATGATAAAGAAGATTCAAAGAGAGTGAGATGCCAGCTCCTTTCATTCAGTCAGTAGCTTCAAACATTTCTGGTATATGAAAAACATGTTTTTCAATGGCAAAAATCAATGAATATTGTAAATGCACAAACAGTAATATCTCCACATTGCACGGTGCAATTCTGAAATTTTTAGCTTTTTCCTGTTAATCCTAGCATGATAAAGAAGATTCAAAGAGAGTGAGATGCCAGCTCCTTTCATTCAGTCAGTAGCTTCAAACATTTCTGGTATATGAAAAACATGTTTTTCAATGGCAAAAATCAATGAATATTGTAAATGCACAAACAGTAATATCTCCACATTGCAAGGTGCAATTCTGAAATTTTTTGCTTTTTCCTGCTAATCCTAGCATGATAAAGAAGATTCAAAGAGAGTGAGATGCCAGCTCCTTTCATTCAGTCAGTAGCTTCAAACATTTCTGGACGTTTTTCAATGGCAAAAATCAATGAATATTGTAAATACACAAACAGTAATATCTCCACATTGCACGGTGCAATTCTGAAATTTTTTGCTTTTTCCTGCTAATCCTAGCATGATAAAGAAGATTCAAAGAGAGTGAGATGCCAGCTCCTTTCATTCAGTCAGTAGCTTCAAACATTTCTGGTATATGAAAAACATGTTTTTCAATGGCAAAAATCAATGAATATTGTAAATGCACAAACAGTAATATCTCCACATTGCACGGTGCAATTCTGAAATTTTTAGCTTTTTCCTGTTAATCCTAGCATGATAAAGAAGATTCAAAGAGAGTGAGATGCCAGCTCCTTTCATTCAGTCAGTAGCTTCAAACATTTCTGGTATATGAAAAACATGTTTTTCAATGGCAAAAATCAATGAATATTGTAAATGCACAAACAGTAATATCTCCACATTGCAAGGTGCAATTCTGAAATTTTTTGCTTTTTCCTGTTAATCCTAGCATGATAAAGAAGATTCAAAGAGAGTGAGATGCCAGCTCCTTTCATTCAGTCAGTAGCTTCAAACATTTCTGGACGTTTTTCAATGGCAAAAATCAATGAATATTGTAAATGCACAAACAGTAATATCTCCACATTGCACGGTGCAATTCTGAAATTTTTAGCTTTTTCCTGCTAATCCTAGCATGATAAAGAAGATTCAAAGAGAGTGAGATGCCAGCTCCTTTCATTCAGTCAGTAGCTTCAAACATTTCTGGTATATGAAAAACATGTTTTTCAATGGCAAAAATCAATGAATATTGTAAATGCACAAACAGTAATATCTCCACATTGCAAGGTGCAATTCTGAAATTTTTTGCTTTTTCCTGCTAATCCTAGCATGATAAAGAAGATTCAAAGAGAGTGAGATGCCAGCTCCTTTCATTCAGTCAGTAGCTTCAAACATTTCTGGACGTTTTTCAATGGCAAAAATCAATGAATATTGTAAATGCACAAACAGTAATATCTCCACATTGCACGGTGCAATTCTGAAATTTTTAGCTTTTTCCTGTTAATCCTAGCATGATAAAGAAGATTCAAAGAGAGTGAGATGCCAGCTCCTTTCATTCAGTCAGTAGCTTCAAACATTTCTGGTATATGAAAAACATGTTTTTCAATGGCAAAAATCAATGAATATTGTAAATGCACAAACAGTAATATCTCCACATTGCAAGGTGCAATTCTGAAATTTTTTGCTTTTTCCTGCTAATCCTAGCATGATAAAGAAGATTCAAAGAGAGTGAGATGCCAGCTCCTTTCATTCAGTCAGTAGCTTCAAACATTTTTGGACGTTTTTCAATGGCAAAAATCAATGAATATTGTAAATGCACAAACAGTAATATCTCCACATTGCAAGGTGCAATTCTGAAATTTTTTGCTTTTTCCTGCTAATCCTAGCATGATAAAGAAGATTCAAAGAGAGTGAGATGCCAGCTCCTTTCATTCAGTCAGTAGCTTCAAACATTTCTGGACGTTTTTCAATGGCAAAAATCAATGAATATTGTAAATGCACAAACAGTAATATCTCCACATTGCAAGGTGCAATTCTGAAATTTTTAGCTTTTTCCTGTTAATCCTAGCATGATAAAGAAGATTCAAAGAGAGTGAGATGCCAGCTCCTTTCATTCAGTCAGTAGCTTCAAACATTTCTGGTATATGAAAAACATGTTTTTCAATGGCAAAAATCAATGAATATTGTAAATGCACAAACAGTAATATCTCCACATTGCAAGGTGCAATTCTGAAATTTTTTGCTTTTTCCTGCTAATCCTAGCATGATAAAGAAGATTCAAAGAGAGTGAGATGCCAGCTCCTTTCATTCAGTCAGTAGCTTCAAACATTTCTGGTATATGAAAAACATGTTTTTCAATGGCAAAAATCAATGAATATTGTAAATGCACAAACAGTAATATCTCCACATTGCACGGTGCAATTCTGAAATTTTTAGCTTTTTCCTGTTAATCCTAGCATGATAAAGAAGATTCAAAGAGAGTGAGATGCCAGCTCCTTTCATTCAGTCAGTAGCTTCAAACATTTCTGGACGTTTTTCAATGGCAAAAATCAATGAATATTGTAAATGCACAAACAGTAATATCTCCACATTGCACGGTGCAATTCTGAAATTTTTTGCTTTTTCCTGTTAATCCTAGCATGATAAAGAAGATTCAAAGAGAGTGAGATGCCAGCTCCTTTCATTCAGTCAGTAGCTTCAAACATTTCTGGTATATGAAAAACATGTTTTTCAATGGCAAAAATCAATGAATATTGTAAATGCACAAACAGTAATATCTCCACATTGCACGGTGCAATTCTGAAATTTTTAGCTTTTTCCTGTTAATCCTAGCATGATAAAGAAGATTCAAAGAGAGTGAGATGCCAGCTCCTTTCATTCAGTCAGTAGCTTCAAACATTTCTGGACGTTTTTCAATGGCAAAAATCAATGAATATTGTAAATGCACAAACAGTAATATCTCCACATTGCACGGTGCAATTCTGAAATTTTTTGCTTTTTCCTGTTAATCCTAGCATGATAAAGAAGATTCAAAGAGAGTGAGATGCCAGCTCCTTTCATTCAGTCAGTAGCTTCAAACATTTCTGGTATATGAAAAACATGTTTTTCAATGGCAAAAATCAATGAATATTGTAAATGCACAAACAGTAATATCTCCACATTGCACGGTGCAATTCTGAAATTTTTAGCTTTTTCCTGTTAATCCTAGCATGATAAAGAAGATTCAAAGAGAGTGAGATGCCAGCTCCTTTCATTCAGTCAGTAGCTTCAAACATTTCTGGTATATGAAAAACATGTTTTTCAATGGCAAAAATCAATGAATATTGTAAATGCACAAACAGTAATATCTCCACATTGCACGGTGCAATTCTGAAATTTTTTGCTTTTTCCTGCTAATCCTAGCATGATAAAGAAGATTCAAAGAGAGTGAGATGCCAGCTCCTTTCATTCAGTCAGTAGCTTCAAACATTTCTGGTATATGAAAAACATGTTTTTCAATGGCAAAAATCAATGAATATTGTAAATGCACAAACAGTAATATCTCCACATTGCACGGTGCAATTCTGAAATTTTTAGCTTTTTCCTGCTAATCCTAGCATGATAAAGAAGATTCAAAGAGAGTGAGATGCCAGCTCGTTTCATTCAGTCAGTAGCTTCAAACATTTCTGGTATATGAAAAACATGTTTTTCAATGGCAAAAATCAATGAATATTGTAAATGCACAAACAGTAATATCTCCACATTGCACGGTGCAATTCTGAAATTTTTTGCTTTTTCCTGCTAATCCTAGCATGATAAAGAAGATTCAAAGAGAGTGAGATGCCAGCTCCTTTCATTCAGTCAGTAGCTTCAAACATTTCTGGTATATGAAAAACATGTTTTTCAATGGCAAAAATCAATGAATATTGTAAATGCACAAACAGTAATATCTCCACATTGCACGGTGCAATTCTGAAATTTTTAGCTTTTTCCTGCTAATCCTAGCATGATAAAGAAGATTCAAAGAGAGTGAGATGCCAGCTCCTTTCATTCAGTCAGTAGCTTCAAACATTTCTGGTATATGAAAAACATGTTTTTCAATGGCAAAAATCAATGAATATTGTAAATGCACAAACAGTAATATCTCCACATTGCAAGGTGCAATTCTGAAATTTTTTGCTTTTTCCTGTTAATCCTAGCATGATAAAGAAGATTCAAAGAGAGTGAGATGCCAGCTCCTTTCATTCAGTCAGTAGCTTCAAACATTTCTGGTATATGAAAAACATGTTTTTCAATGGCAAAAATCAATGAATATTGTAAATGCACAAACAGTAATATCTCCACATTGCAAGGTGCAATTCTGAAATTTTTAGCTTTTTCCTGCTAATCCTAGCATGATAAAGAAGATTCAAAGAGAGTGAGATGCCAGCTCCTTTCATTCAGTCAGTAGCTTCAAACATTTCTGGACGTTTTTCAATGGCAAAAATCAATGAATATTGTAAATGCACAAACAGTAATATCTCCACATTGCACGGTGCAATTCTGAAATTTTTAGCTTTTTCCTGCTAATCCTAGCATGATAAAGAAGATTCAAAGAGAGTGAGATGCCAGCTCCTTTCATTCAGTCAGTAGCTTCAAACATTTCTGGTATATGAAAAACATGTTTTTCAATGGCAAAAATCAATGAATATTGTAAATGCACAAACAGTAATATCTCCACATTGCAAGGTGCAATTCTGAAATTTTTTGCTTTTTCCTGTTAATCCTAGCATGATAAAGAAGATTCAAAGAGAGTGAGATGCCAGCTCCTTTCATTCAGTCAGTAGCTTCAAACATTTCTGGTATATGAAAAACATGTTTTTCAATGGCAAAAATCAATGAATATTGTAAATGCACAAACAGTAATATCTCCACATTGCACGGTGCAATTCTGAAATTTTTAGCTTTTTCCTGCTAATCCTAGCATGATAAAGAAGATTCAAAGAGAGTGAGATGCCAGCTCCTTTCATTCAGTCAGTAGCTTCAAACATTTCTGGACGTTTTTCAATGGCAAAAATCAATGAATATTGTAAATGCACAAACAGTAATATCTCCACATTGCAAGGTGCAATTCTGAAATTTTTAGCTTTTTCCTGCTAATCCTAGCATGATAAAGAAGATTCAAAGAGAGTGAGATGCCAGCTCCTTTCATTCAGTCAGTAGCTTCAAACATTTCTGGACGTTTTTCAATGGCAAAAATCAATGAATATTGTAAATGCACAAACAGTAATATCTCCACATTGCAAGGTGCAATTCTGAAATTTTTTGCTTTTTCCTGCTAATCCTAGCATGATAAAGAAGATTCAAAGAGAGTGAGATGC
Organism: Phyllobates terribilis; assembly: GCF_046119375.1. Lineage (NCBI taxonomy): Eukaryota > Metazoa > Chordata > Amphibia > Anura > Dendrobatidae > Phyllobates > Phyllobates terribilis. Next base: position 13,484 of record NW_027368457.1, on the reverse strand, counting down.
CAGCTCCTTTCATTCAGTCAGTAGCTTCAAACATTTCTGGACGTTTTTCAATGGCAAAAATCAATGAATATTGTAAATGCACAAACAGTAATATCTCCACATTGCAAGGTGCAATTCTGAAATTTTTAGCTTTTTCCTGCTAATCCTAGCATGATAAAGAAGATTCAAAGAGAGTGAGATGCCAGCTCCTTTCATTCAGTCAGTAGCTTCAAACATTTCTGGTATATGAAAAACATGTTTTTCAATGGCAAAAATCAATGAATATTGTAAATGCACAAACAGTAATATCTCCACATTGCACGGTGCAATTCTGAAATTTTTAGCTTTTTCCTGCTAATCCTAGCATGATAAAGAAGATTCAAAGAGAGTGAGATGCCAGCTCCTTTCATTCAGTCAGTAGCTTCAAACATTTCTGGACGTTTTTCAATGGCAAAAATCAATGAATATTGTAAATGCACAAACAGTAATATCTCCACATTGCACGGTGCAATTCTGAAATTTTTTGCTTTTTCCTGCTAATCCTAGCATGATAAAGAAGATTCAAAGAGAGTGAGATGCCAGCTCCTTTCATTCAGTCAGTAGCTTCAAACATTTCTGGTATATGAAAAACATGTTTTTCAATGGCAAAAATCAATGAATATTGTAAATGCACAAACAGTAATATCTCCACATTGCACGGTGCAATTCTGAAATTTTTAGCTTTTTCCTGTTAATCCTAGCATGATAAAGAAGATTCAAAGAGAGTGAGATGCCAGCTCCTTTCATTCAGTCAGTAGCTTCAAACATTTCTGGACGTTTTTCAATGGCAAAAATCAATGAATATTGTAAATGCACAAACAGTAATATCTCCACATTGCACGATGCAATTCTGAAATTTTTTGCTTTTTCCTGCTAATCCTAGCATGATAAAGAAGATTCAAAGAGAGTGAGATGCCAGCTCCTTTCATTCAGTCAGTAGCTTCAAACATTTCTGGTATATGAAAAACATGTTTTTCAATGGCAAAAATCAATGAATATTGTAAATGCACAAACAGTAATATCTCCACATTGCACGGTGCAATTCTGAAATTTTTAGCTTTTTCCTGTTAATCCTAGCATGATAAAGAAGATTCAAAGAGAGTGAGATGCCAGCTCCTTTCATTCAGTCAGTAGCTTCAAACATTTCTGGTATATGAAAAACATGTTTTTCAATGGCAAAAATCAATGAATATTGTAAATGCACAAACAGTAATATCTCCACATTGCACGGTGCAATTCTGAAATTTTTAGCTTTTTCCTGCTAATCCTAGCATGATAAAGAAGATTCAAAGAGAGTGAGATGCCAGCTCCTTTCATTCAGTCAGTAGCTTCAAACATTTCTGGACGTTTTTCAATGGCAAAAATCAATGAATATTGTAAATGCACAAACAGTAATATCTCCACATTGCACGGTGCAATTCTGAAATTTTTAGCTTTTTCCTGTTAATCCTAGCATGATAAAGAAGATTAAAAGAGAGTGAGATGCCAGCTCCTTTCATTCAGTCAGTAGCTTCAAACATTTCTGGTATATGAAAAACATGTTTTTCAATGGCAAAAATCAATGAATATTGTAAATGCACAAACAGTAATATCTCCACATTGCACGGTGCAATTCTGAAATTTTTTGCTTTTTCCTGCTAATCCTAGCATGATAAAGAAGATTCAAAGAGAGTGAGATGCCAGCTCCTTTCATTCAGTCAGTAGCTTCAAACATTTCTGGTATATGAAAAACATGTTTTTCAATGGCAAAAATCAATGAATATTGTAAATGCACAAACAGTAATATCTCCACATTGCAAGGTGCAATTCTGAAATTTTTAGCTTTTTCCTGTTAATCCTAGCATGATAAAGAAGATTCAAAGAGAGTGAGATGCCAGCTCCTTTCATTCAGTCAGTAGCTTCAAACATTTCTGGTATATGAAAAACATGTTTTTCAATGGCAAAAATCAATGAATATTGTAAATGCACAAACAGTAATATCTCCACATTGCACGGTGCAATTCTGAAATTTTTAGCTTTTTCCTGTTAATCCTAGCATGATAAAGAAGATTCAAAGAGAGTGAGATGCCAGCTCCTTTCATTCAGTCAGTAGCTTCAAACATTTCTGGTATATGAAAAACATGTTTTTCAATGGCAAAAATCAATGAATATTGTAAATGCACAAACAGTAATATCTCCACATTGCAAGGTGCAATTCTGAAATTTTTTGCTTTTTCCTGCTAATCCTAGCATGATAAAGAAGATTCAAAGAGAGTGAGATGCCAGCTCCTTTCATTCAGTCAGTAGCTTCAAACATTTCTGGACGTTTTTCAATGGCAAAAATCAATGAATATTGTAAATGCACAAACAGTAATATCTCCACATTGCAAGGTGCAATTCTGAAATTTTTTGCTTTTTCCTGCTAATCCTAGCATGATAAAGAAGATTCAAAGAGAGTGAGATGCCAGCTCCTTTCATTCAGTCAGTAGCTTCAAACATTTCTGGTATATGAAAAACATGTTTTTCAATGGCAAAAATCAATGAATATTGTAAATGCACAAACAGTAATATCTCCACATTGCACGGTGCAATTCTGAAATTTTTAGCTTTTTCCTGCTAATCCTAGCATGATAAAGAAGATTCAAAGAGAGTGAGATGCCAGCTCCTTTCATTCAGTCAGTAGCTTCAAACATTTCTGGACGTTTTTCAATGGCAAAAATCAATGAATATTGTAAATGCACAAACAGTAATATCTCCACATTGCAAGGTGCAATTCTGAAATTTTTAGCTTTTTCCTGCTAATCCTAGCATGATAAAGAAGATTCAAAGAGAGTGAGATGCCAGCTCCTTTCATTCAGTCAGTAGCTTCAAACATTTCTGGACGTTTTTCAATGGCAAAAATCAATGAATATTGTAAATGCACAAACAGTAATATCTCCACATTGCAAGGTGCAATTCTGAAATTTTTTGCTTTTTCCTGCTAATCCTAGCATGATAAAGAAGATTCAAAGAGAGTGAGATGCCAGCTCCTTTCATTCAGTCAGTAGCTTCAAACATTTCTGGACGTTTTTCAATGGCAAAAATCAATGAATATTGTAAATGCACAAACAGTAATATCTCCACATTGCAAGGTGCAATTCTGAAATTTTTAGCTTTTTCCTGCTAATCCTAGCATGATAAAGAAGATTCAAAGAGAGTGAGATGCCAGCTCCTTTCATTCAGTCAGTAGCTTCAAACATTTCTGGTATATGAAAAACATGTTTTTCAATGGCAAAAATCAATGAATATTGTAAATGCACAAACAGTAATATCTCCACATTGCACGGTGCAATTCTGAAATTTTTAGCTTTTTCCTGCTAATCCTAGCATGATAAAGAAGATTCAAAGAGAGTGAGATGCCAGCTCCTTTCATTCAGTCAGTAGCTTCAAACATTTCTGGACGTTTTTCAATGGCAAAAATCAATGAATATTGTAAATGCACAAACAGTAATATCTCCACATTGCACGGTGCAATTCTGAAATTTTTTGCTTTTTCCTGCTAATCCTAGCATGATAAAGAAGATTCAAAGAGAGTGAGATGCCAGCTCCTTTCATTCAGTCAGTAGCTTCAAACATTTCTGGTATATGAAAAACATGTTTTTCAATGGCAAAAATCAATGAATATTGTAAATGCACAAACAGTAATATCTCCACATTGCACGGTGCAATTCTGAAATTTTTAGCTTTTTCCTGTTAATCCTAGCATGATAAAGAAGATTCAAAGAGAGTGAGATGCCAGCTCCTTTCATTCAGTCAGTAGCTTCAAACATTTCTGGACGTTTTTCAATGGCAAAAATCAATGAATATTGTAAATGCACAAACAGTAATATCTCCACATTGCACGGTGCAATTCTGAAATTTTTTGCTTTTTCCTGCTAATCCTAGCATGATAAAGAAGATTCAAAGAGAGTGAGATGCCAGCTCCTTTCATTCAGTCAGTAGCTTCAAACATTTCTGGTATATGAAAAACATGTTTTTCAATGGCAAAAATCAATGAATATTGTAAATGCACAAACAGTAATATCTCCACATTGCACGGTGCAATTCTGAAATTTTTAGCTTTTTCCTGTTAATCCTAGCATGATAAAGAAGATTCAAAGAAAGTGAGATGCCAGCTCCTTTCATTCAGTCAGTAGCTTCAAACATTTCTGGTATATGAAAAACATGTTTTTCAATGGCAAAAATCAATGAATATTGTAAATGCACAAACAGTAATATCTCCACATTGCACGGTGCAATTCTGAAATTTTTAGCTTTTTCCTGCTAATCCTAGCATGATAAAGAAGATTCAAAGAGAGTGAGATGCCAGCTCCTTTCATTCAGTCAGTAGCTTCAAACATTTCTGGACGTTTTTCAATGGCAAAAATCAATGAATATTGTAAATGCACAAACAGTAATATCTCCACATTGCACGGTGCAATTCTGAAATTTTTTGCTTTTTCCTGCTAATCCTAGCATGATAAATAAGATTCAAAGAGAGTGAGATGCCAGCTCCTTTCATTCAGTCAGTAGCTTCAAACATTTCTGGTATATGAAAAACATGTTTTTCAATGGCAAAAATCAATGAATATTGTAAATGCACAAACAGTAATATCTCCACATTGCAAGGTGCAATTCTGAAATTTTTAGCTTTTTCCTGTTAATCCTAGCATGATAAAGAAGATTCAAAGAGAGTGAGATGCCAGCTCCTTTCATTCAGTCAGTAGCTTCAAACATTTCTGGTATATGAAAAACATGTTTTTCAATGGCAAAAATCAATGAATATTGTAAATGCACAAACAGTAATATCTCCACATTGCACGGTGCAATTCTGAAATTTTTTGCTTTTTCCTGCTAATCCTAGCATGATAAAGAAGATTCAAAGAGAGTGAGATGCCAGCTCCTTTCATTCAGTCAGTAGCTTCAAACATTTCTGGTATATGAAAAACATGTTTTTCAATGGCAAAAATCAATGAATATTGTAAATGCACAAACAGTAATATCTCCACATTGCAAGGTGCAATTCTGAAATTTTTAGCTTTTTCCTGTTAATCCTAGCATGATAAAGAAGATTCAAAGAGAGTGAGATGCCAGCTCCTTTCATTCAGTCAGTAGCTTCAAACATTTCTGGTATATGAAAAACATGTTTTTCAATGGCAAAAATCAATGAATATTGTAAATGCACAAACAGTAATATCTCCACATTGCACGGTGCAATTCTGAAATTTTTAGCTTTTTCCTGTTAATCCTAGCATGATAAAGAAGATTCAAAGAGAGTGAGATGCCAGCTCCTTTCATTCAGTCAGTAGCTTCAAACATTTCTGGTATATGAAAAACATGTTTTTCAATGGCAAAAATCAATGAATATTGTAAATGCACAAACAGTAATATCTCCACATTGCACGGTGCAATTCTGAAATTTTTAGCTTTTTCCTGTTAATCCTAGCATGATAAAGAAGATTCAAAGAGAGTGAGATGCCAGCTCCTTTCATTCAGTCAGTAGCTTCAAACATTTCTGGACGTTTTTCAATGGCAAAAATCAATGAATATTGTAAATGCACAAACAGTAATATCTCCACATTGCACGATGCAATTCTGAAATTTTTTGCTTTTTCCTGCTAATCCTAGCATGATAAAGAAGATTCAAAGAGAGTGAGATGCCAGCTCCTTTCATTCAGTCAGTAGCTTCAAACATTTCTGGTATATGAAAAACATGTTTTTCAATGGCAAAAATCAATGAATATTGTAAATGCACAAACAGTAATATCTCCACATTGCACGGTGCAATTCTGAAATTTTTAGCTTTTTCCTGTTAATCCTAGCATGATAAAGAAGATTCAAAGAGAGTGAGATGCCAGCTCCTTTCATTCAGTCAGTAGCTTCAAACATTTCTGGTATATGAAAAACATGTTTTTCAATGGCAAAAATCAATGAATATTGTAAATGCACAAACAGTAATATCTCCACATTGCACGGTGCAATTCTGAAATTTTTAGCTTTTTCCTGCTAATCCTAGCATGATAAAGAAGATTCAAAGAGAGTGAGATGCCAGCTCCTTTCATTCAGTCAGTAGCTTCAAACATTTCTGGACGTTTTTCAATGGCAAAAATCAATGAATATTGTAAATGCACAAACAGTAATATCTCCACATTGCACGGTGCAATTCTGAAATTTTTAGCTTTTTCCTGTTAATCCTAGCATGATAAAGAAGATTAAAAGAGAGTGAGATGCCAGCTCCTTTCATTCAGTCAGTAGCTTCAAACATTTCTGGTATATGAAAAACATGTTTTTCAATGGCAAAAATCAATGAATATTGTAAATGCACAAACAGTAATATCTCCACATTGCACGGTGCAATTCTGAAATTTTTTGCTTTTTCCTGCTAATCCTAGCATGATAAAGAAGATTCAAAGAGAGTGAGATGCCAGCTCCTTTCATTCAGTCAGTAGCTTCAAACATTTCTGGTATATGAAAAACATGTTTTTCAATGGCAAAAATCAATGAATATTGTAAATGCACAAACAGTAATATCTCCACATTGCAAGGTGCAATTCTGAAATTTTTAGCTTTTTCCTGTTAATCCTAGCATGATAAAGAAGATTCAAAGAGAGTGAGATGCCAGCTCCTTTCATTCAGTCAGTAGCTTCAAACATTTCTGGTATATGAAAAACATGTTTTTCAATGGCAAAAATCAATGAATATTGTAAATGCACAAACAGTAATATCTCCACATTGCACGGTGCAATTCTGAAATTTTTAGCTTTTTCCTGTTAATCCTAGCATGATAAAGAAGATTCAAAGAGAGTGAGATGCCAGCTCCTTTCATTCAGTCAGTAGCTTCAAACATTTCTGGTATATGAAAAACATGTTTTTCAATGGCAAAAATCAATGAATATTGTAAATGCACAAACAGTAATATCTCCACATTGCAAGGTGCAATTCTGAAATTTTTTGCTTTTTCCTGCTAATCCTAGCATGATAAAGAAGATTCAAAGAGAGTGAGATGCCAGCTCCTTTCATTCAGTCAGTAGCTTCAAACATTTCTGGACGTTTTTCAATGGCAAAAATCAATGAATATTGTAAATGCACAAACAGTAATATCTCCACATTGCAAGGTGCAATTCTGAAATTTTTTGCTTTTTCCTGCTAATCCTAGCATGATAAAGAAGATTCAAAGAGAGTGAGATGCCAGCTCCTTTCATTCAGTCAGTAGCTTCAAACATTTCTGGTATATGAAAAACATGTTTTTCAATGGCAAAAATCAATGAATATTGTAAATGCACAAACAGTAATATCTCCACATTGCACGGTGCAATTCTGAAATTTTTAGCTTTTTCCTGCTAATCCTAGCATGATAAAGAAGATTCAAAGAGAGTGAGATGCCAGCTCCTTTCATTCAGTCAGTAGCTTCAAACATTTCTGGACGTTTTTCAATGGCAAAAATCAATGAATATTGTAAATGCACAAACAGTAATATCTCCACATTGCAAGGTGCAATTCTGAAATTTTTAGCTTTTTCCTGCTAATCCTAGCATGATAAAGAAGATTCAAAGAGAGTGAGATGCCAGCTCCTTTCATTCAGTCAGTAGCTTCAAACATTTCTGGACGTTTTTCAATGGCAAAAATCAATGAATATTGTAAATGCACAAACAGTAATATCTCCACATTGCAAGGTGCAATTCTGAAATTTTTTGCTTTTTCCTGCTAATCCTAGCATGATAAAGAAGATTCAAAGAGAGTGAGATGCCAGCTCCTTTCATTCAGTCAGTAGCTTCAAACATTTCTGGACGTTTTTCAATGGCAAAAATCAATGAATATTGTAAATGCACAAACAGTAATATCTCCACATTGCAAGGTGCAATTCTGAAATTTTTAGCTTTTTCCTGCTAATCCTAGCATGATAAAGAAGATTCAAAGAGAGTGAGATGCCAGCTCCTTTCATTCAGTCAGTAGCTTCAAACATTTCTGGTATATGAAAAACATGTTTTTCAATGGCAAAAATCAATGAATATTGTAAATGCACAAACAGTAATATCTCCACATTGCACGGTGCAATTCTGAAATTTTTAGCTTTTTCCTGCTAATCCTAGCATGATAAAGAAGATTCAAAGAGAGTGAGATGCCAGCTCCTTTCATTCAGTCAGTAGCTTCAAACATTTCTGGACGTTTTTCAATGGCAAAAATCAATGAATATTGTAAATGCACAAACAGTAATATCTCCACATTGCACGGTGCAATTCTGAAATTTTTTGCTTTTTCCTGCTAATCCTAGCATGATAAAGAAGATTCAAAGAGAGTGAGATGCCAGCTCCTTTCATTCAGTCAGTAGCTTCAAACATTTCTGGTATATGAAAAACATGTTTTTCAATGGCAAAAATCAATGAATATTGTAAATGCACAAACAGTAATATCTCCACATTGCACGGTGCAATTCTGAAATTTTTAGCTTTTTCCTGTTAATCCTAGCATGATAAAGAAGATTCAAAGAGAGTGAGATGCCAGCTCCTTTCATTCAGTCAGTAGCTTCAAACATTTCTGGACGTTTTTCAATGGCAAAAATCAATGAATATTGTAAATGCACAAACAGTAATATCTCCACATTGCACGGTGCAATTCTGAAATTTTTTGCTTTTTCCTGCTAATCCTAGCATGATAAAGAAGATTCAAAGAGAGTGAGATGCCAGCTCCTTTCATTCAGTCAGTAGCTTCAAACATTTCTGGTATATGAAAAACATGTTTTTCAATGGCAAAAATCAATGAATATTGTAAATGCACAAACAGTAATATCTCCACATTGCACGGTGCAATTCTGAAATTTTTAGCTTTTTCCTGTTAATCCTAGCATGATAAAGAAGATTCAAAGAAAGTGAGATGCCAGCTCCTTTCATTCAGTCAGTAGCTTCAAACATTTCTGGTATATGAAAAACATGTTTTTCAATGGCAAAAATCAATGAATATTGTAAATGCACAAACAGTAATATCTCCACATTGCACGGTGCAATTCTGAAATTTTTAGCTTTTTCCTGCTAATCCTAGCATGATAAAGAAGATTCAAAGAGAGTGAGATGCCAGCTCCTTTCATTCAGTCAGTAGCTTCAAACATTTCTGGACGTTTTTCAATGGCAAAAATCAATGAATATTGTAAATGCACAAACAGTAATATCTCCACATTGCACGGTGCAATTCTGAAATTTTTTGCTTTTTCCTGCTAATCCTAGCATGATAAATAAGATTCAAAGAGAGTGAGATGCCAGCTCCTTTCATTCAGTCAGTAGCTTCAAACATTTCTGGTATATGAAAAACATGTTTTTCAATGGCAAAAATCAATGAATATTGTAAATGCACAAACAGTAATATCTCCACATTGCAAGGTGCAATTCTGAAATTTTTAGCTTTTTCCTGTTAATCCTAGCATGATAAAGAAGATTCAAAGAGAGTGAGATGCCAGCTCCTTTCATTCAGTCAGTAGCTTCAAACATTTCTGGTATATGAAAAACATGTTTTTCAATGGCAAAAATCAATGAATATTGTAAATGCACAAACAGTAATATCTCCACATTGCACGGTGCAATTCTGAAATTTTTTGCTTTTTCCTGCTAATCCTAGCATGATAAAGAAGATTCAAAGAGAGTGAGATGCCAGCTCCTTTCATTCAGTCAGTAGCTTCAAACATTTCTGGTATATGAAAAACATGTTTTTCAATGGCAAAAATCAATGAATATTGTAAATGCACAAACAGTAATATCTCCACATTGCAAGGTGCAATTCTGAAATTTTTAGCTTTTTCCTGTTAATCCTAGCATGATAAAGAAGATTCAAAGAGAGTGAGATGCCAGCTCCTTTCATTCAGTCAGTAGCTTCAAACATTTCTGGTATATGAAAAACATGTTTTTCAATGGCAAAAATCAATGAATATTGTAAATGCACAAACAGTAATATCTCCACATTGCACGGTGCAATTCTGAAATTTTTAGCTTTTTCCTGTTAATCCTAGCATGATAAAGAAGATTCAAAGAGAGTGAGATGCCAGCTCCTTTCATTCAGTCAGTAGCTTCAAACATTTCTGGTATATGAAAAACATGTTTTTCAATGGCAAAAATCAATGAATATTGTAAATGCACAAACAGTAATATCTCCACATTGCAAGGTGCAATTCTGAAATTTTTTGCTTTTTCCTGCTAATCCTAGCATGATAAAGAAGATTCAAAGAGAGTGAGATGCCAGCTCCTTTCATTCAGTCAGTAGCTTCAAACATTTCTGGACGTTTTTCAATGGCAAAAATCAATGAATATTGTAAATGCACAAACAGTAATATCTCCACATTGCACGGTGCAATTCTGAAATTTTTAGCTTTTTCCTGTTAATCCTAGCATGATAAAGAAGATTCAAAGAGAGTGAGATGCCAGCTCCTTTCATTCAGTCAGTAGCTTCAAACATTTCTGGTATATGAAAAACATGTTTTTCAATGGCAAAAATCAATGAATATTGTAAATGCACAAACAGTAATATCTCCACATTGCAAGGTGCAATTCTGAAATTTTTAGCTTTTTCCTGCTAATCCTAGCATGATAAAGAAGATTCAAAGAGAGTGAGATGCCAGCTCCTTTCATTCAGTCAGTAGCTTCAAACATTTCTGGACGTTTTTCAATGGCAAAAATCAATGAATATTGTAAATGCACAAACAGTAATATCTCCACATTGCACGGTGCAATTCTGAAATTTTTAGCTTTTTCCTGCTAATCCTAGCATGATAAAGAAGATTCAAAGAGAGTGAGATGCCAGCTCCTTTCATTCAGTCAGTAGCTTCAAACATTTCTGGACGTTTTTCAATGGCAAAAATCAATGAATATTGTAAATGCACAAACAGTAATATCTCCACATTGCACGGTGCAATTCTGAAATTTTTTGCTTTTTCCTGCTAATCCTAGCATGATAAATAAGATTCAAAGAGAGTGAGATGCCAGCTCCTTTCATTCAGTCAGTAGCTTCAAACATTTCTGGTATATGAAAAACATGTTTTTCAATGGCAAAAATCAATGAATATTGTAAATGCACAAACAGTAATATCTCCACATTGCAAGGTGCAATTCTGAAATTTTTAGCTTTTTCCTGTTAATCCTAGCATGATAAAGAAGATTCAAAGAGAGTGAGATGCCAGCTCCTTTCATTCAGTCAGTAGCTTCAAACATTTCTGGTATATGAAAAACATGTTTTTCAATGGCAAAAATCAATGAATATTGTAAATGCACAAACAGTAATATCTCCACATTGCACGGTGCAATTCTGAAATTTTTTGCTTTTTCCTGCTAATCCTAGCATGATAAAGAAGATTCAAAGAGAGTGAGATGCCAGCTCCTTTCATTCAGTCAGTAGCTTCAAACATTTCTGGTATATGAAAAACATGTTTTTCAATGGCAAAAATCAATGAATATTGTAAATGCACAAACAGTAATATCTCCACATTGCAAGGTGCAATTCTGAAATTTTTAGCTTTTTCCTGTTAATCCTAGCATGATAAAGAAGATTCAAAGAGAGTGAGATGCCAGCTCCTTTCATTCAGTCAGTAGCTTCAAACATTTCTGGTATATGAAAAACATGTTTTTCAATGGCAAAAATCAATGAATATTGTAAATGCACAAACAGTAATATCTCCACATTGCACGGTGCAATTCTGAAATTTTTAGCTTTTTCCTGTTAATCCTAGCATGATAAAGAAGATTCAAAGAGAGTGAGATGCCAGCTCCTTTCATTCAGTCAGTAGCTTCAAACATTTCTGGTATATGAAAAACATGTTTTTCAATGGCAAAAATCAATGAATATTGTAAATGCACAAACAGTAATATCTCCACATTGCAAGGTGCAATTCTGAAATTTTTTGCTTTTTCCTGCTAATCCTAGCATGATAAAGAAGATTCAAAGAGAGTGAGATGCCAGCTCCTTTCATTCAGTCAGTAGCTTCAAACATTTCTGGACGTTTTTCAATGGCAAAAATCAATGAATATTGTAAATGCACAAACAGTAATATCTCCACATTGCACGGTGCAATTCTGAAATTTTTAGCTTTTTCCTGTTAATCCTAGCATGATAAAGAAGATTCAAAGAGAGTGAGATGCCAGCTCCTTTCATTCAGTCAGTAGCTTCAAACATTTCTGGTATATGAAAAACATGTTTTTCAATGGCAAAAATCAATGAATATTGTAAATGCACAAACAGTAATATCTCCACATTGCAAGGTGCAATTCTGAAATTTTTAGCTTTTTCCTGCTAATCCTAGCATGATAAAGAAGATTCAAAGAGAGTGAGATGCCAGCTCCTTTCATTCAGTCAGTAGCTTCAAACATTTCTGGACGTTTTTCAATGGCAAAAATCAATGAATATTGTAAATGCACAAACAGTAATATCTCCACATTGCACGGTGCAATTCTGAAATTTTTAGCTTTTTCCTGTTAATCCTAGCATGATAAAGAAGATTCAAAGAGAGTGAGATGCCAGCTCCTTTCATTCAGTCAGTAGCTTCAAACATTTCTGGTATATGAAAAACATGTTTTTCAATGGCAAAAATCAATGAATATTGTAAATGCACAAACAGTAATATCTCCACATTGCAAGGTGCAATTCTGAAATTTTTTGCTTTTTCCTGTTAATCCTAGCATGATAAAGAAGATTCAAAGAGAGTGAGATGCCAGCTCCTTTCATTCAGTCAGTAGCTTCAAACATTTCTGGTATATGAAAAACATGTTTTTCAATGGCAAAAATCAATGAATATTGTAAATGCACAAACAGTAATATCTCCACATTGCACGGTGCAATTCTGAAATTTTTTGCTTTTTCCTGCTAATCCTAGCATGATAAAGAAGATTCAAAGAGAGTGAGATGCCAGCTCCTTTCATTCAGTCAGTAGCTTCAAACATTTCTGGTATATGAAAAACATGTTTTTCAATGGCAAAAATCAATGAATATTGTAAATGCACAAACAGTAATATCTCCACATTGCACGGTGCAATTCTGAAATTTTTAGCTTTTTCCTGTTAATCCTAGCATGATAAAGAAGATTCAAAGAGAGTGAGATGCCAGCTCCTTTCATTCAGTCAGTAGCTTCAAACATTTCTGGTATATGAAAAACATGTTTTTCAATGGCAAAAATCAATGAATATTGTAAATGCACAAACAGTAATATCTCCACATTGCACGGTGCAATTCTGAAATTTTTAGCTTTTTCCTGCTAATCCTAGCATGATAAAGAAGATTCAAAGAGAGTGAGATGCCAGCTCCTTTCATTCAGTCAGTAGCTTCAAACATTTCTGGTATATGAAAAACATGTTTTTCAATGGCAAAAATCAATGAATATTGTAAATGCACAAACAGTAATATCTCCACATTGCAAGGTGCAATTCTGAAATTTTTTGCTTTTTCCTGCTAATCCTAGCATGATAAAGAAGATTCAAAGAGAGTGAGATGCCAGCTCCTTT
>NW_027368456.1:0-49727 GCF_046119375.1 Phyllobates terribilis | reverse complement strand
AAATACGGTCCTTGCCCATTGATATAGCATTCATACAATATCAATCCTGGATATCCTCTAATAATTCTAACAAGATTTACATACTAATAAGATTAACAAAGATATCAAATTAAGACGAAGGAAAAATATTTCTGAGTGGAAAAGACCTCCATACAGTTGGACTAAAATCAATTTTGATGGATCTTTTTACTCTAATAGTGATATATTGGATACATATTTAGGAATAGCAAAGAAAAAACTCTTAATATTTATCATAAAAAATAATTCTTCATCTACTTTACATGCAAAGGCTTTAGCAGATATGGAAGCGATTAAAACGACAATTGATTTAAATCTTGAAAATTTAAAATAGAAGGAGATAAGTTAATATTACTAAAAAAATTCGTAAAATATAACATGTTCTATGAAAATATAAAGAACGTAGTCAAAAATATAGAAGTACTTTAAAAAAAATAACGGAACAGCAGTTATCATCATTAAAAAAAAAATAACCTGCACCACCAAAAAAAAATAACATGCACCGATGATTCCTGATAAAGATATTTCCTTTATTAACCGTCAATGAAAGAAATATTTTTTGATGTAAGAAAATCCTGTAAAAACGAAAAAGAAATTGTAGTTATTTCAGTTTTAATATTCAGCCTGGAATATATATAGGGGAGCCAAACTCTTACACGAAGGGGTCTATCAATGTTGTCGAACTGAAAAATTCGAGCTCACATTCGAATAAGATTCCATGGCGGCGTCCTCCAGCAGTGGTCTAACCTTCAAGCTCCATCCACTCGTAATCCTAAACATTTCCGATCACTACACCAGAGTAAAAACTCAAACTCAACATGCCGAAGACTCCCCCTTGCCGACCCCTCCTAGGGTTTTCGGCTGCGTCATTGGTGTACAGAAAGGGAGGACTGTAGAGATCTTCAACAGCTTCGAACTTCTCTATGACCAGGATACGCAGTCTCTGGATCGCCCCTTCCTTGAGAAAAAGCAAGAGCTTTGTGAGTAATACTCATACTTCACCTGTTTAAATTCTTCGGTTATTTCTAGTGTTCTGATTGTGACTGATGTTTTATCTGTATCAGATAAGAAGGTTTTTCCCCAATTTTACGTACTAGGATGGTATTCTACTGGGAGTGATGCTCATGAATCCGATATGCAAATTCACAAAGCTGTGAGTTCCTTTGTCGCCTGATAGTGTTTAGAATTCTATATACTGATTAGGACTTCTAATGGTTGAGAATTTTAGCCTTTCATTCTCCACGGAGGTTATTGTTGGCTGGATAATTCTCTTTGGCTTTCATGAAAGTCTTGCATTTTCCTGAACAATTAAGTAAGTAGTATGTTGTGGATATTGTGAGTTATAAGAAATTCAATATGATGATCAGGGGACAAGATATATTATAAAGAGAAAGATGAAAAGGAACTTATGAAATAGTGCAGCAACAAAGTGATGAAAAGTTGTTGTCAATTATAATAGATAGGGTTTGTCTATAAGTCCAAATCTTTTTAATTCGTTATGGCGCGTGCGGCATGCCAGCATGTTGATTCCTGTGATTTTGATCAATCAAATTGACTGCTATATGATGAATGTATTTTTGCAGTTGATGGATATCAATGAAAGTCCTTTATATGTTCTTCTCAATCCTGCTGTTAATCATGCACAAAAGGATCTACCAGTGACAATTTTCGAAAGTGGTAAGTACATGAGTTGTGCTCCTTTCACCGGATTCCAACTCGATTTTTAGTGCATATGTTATATTATATACTCCTACATTTTAGAGTTGCTTGGTTACTCTTGATCCTGTTTGCAATGGACGCTTTTTTATAATGGAAAACGACAAACAAGCTGTAACTAACTTTATAATCAAGTACCTGCATCAAAATGGCCACATAGGAATCAAATTTATATGGGTATATTTTTCAATTTAAGACAGGTATTTTGTATTTTCTTTTTCATATTCTATTACTTTTATGGATAAATTTATTATCTATAGACTAGATGTTCTCTCTCTATATCTCTTTCCACAATAAGAACTAAGAAGTAATAAAAGATACGCAGAATGGAAAAATAATGCAACTCGAGAGCACCTAAGTGCAATTTAAGATACTAAGCTAGCATCATGAGTAAGCCATGAATAAAGAAAGACTAGCAGAAAACATTGACATAAGATTAATTAGTGACCATTGTAGGACCTTGATGTACTGTTTTACATGATTATTTATCTTGAATTCATTTTAATGTGTTGTATTTGTCTAAATTGCAGAGTTGCATGTAATTGAGGGTGTTCCACAGATAATCTTTGTTCGCTCAAGCTACAACATTGAGGTGGTTTGAAGTTTATTTTTGCTCATATATAAATTTGTTTTGTCTGTACAAAAAAGTATTTGACTATTGAATTCTATTTGTGAAGACAGTAGAAGCTGAAAGGATATCAGTTGATCATGTTGCACATCTGAAACCTGCAGATGGAGGATCGGCAGCTACCCAGTGTGGGTTTACTTACTTTTTCTTGTCAGAAAAATTAAAATGACTTGAATGTAAATAGATAGTTTTCATATACTATTATCTTGGCTTCTGATCTAAGTATCGATTATGTTTTTGTAGTGGCTGCTCACTTGTCAGGAATTCACAGTGCGATAAAGATGTTAAACAGCAGAATCAAAGTGCTTCATCAATATCTTCTTGCCATGCAGAAAGGTACGATTTTTCTACCATTTTAAGTATTAACTTTGTCAGTAAGAGTGTGTTTTGGTATGATATTTGCTATTAAAAAGATATGTCTTGATAGTGTTTTGGATATCCGTTTAGGAATAAGCTTTAATTTACTTGTGATGTAATTGATTTTGTACATCAGAAATAGATATGATGCCATGAATATTAAAAGTGAATTAACCTTCTACACCTACTGTACTCAATTTTTTTAGCCTACTAAGAGTCTGTTTGGCTAACAACATTACAGTGCCATTTTTATTTGTAAGTCCATTATTTATATTAATGGCGTTTGGTGCACTCACATTATAATGGCATTGTAATGGATCCAACTTCCTTTATTTGACACGTTTTTCAAAGTCTTGAAAGTATTTATTTCAAATAATGTCATTATATCTAGTAAATGCATCTAACCAAACAGACCCTAACCTAATGAAACTTTTGTAAGGATAAATGACATACGGTGTGCACTTTGAACTCCCATGTAACTGATTTTTGTATGCTACTCGAGTTTATGTAGCTGCTAGATTCAAATTTCTGATATGTTACATGATGATTATTTTCAATTTACAAGTGTTGCGAAATAACAATATTTTCCTCTATCTGTTATGTTTTGGTTTCACTATCAAGTAATTGAACCAGTCAGCAAAGATCGGTTTAAAAGCCATGGTATATAATTCATCTCAGGTTCTGTTCCAACTGAAAGTTCATTGCTAAGACAAGTATCAAGTCTTTTAAGGAGATTGCCAGCTATTGAATCACATAAGTTCCAAGATGAATTCTTAATGGTATGTATATTCTTAATTTGTGCAAATGATATCTCTTTTTTCCTTGATGAATTATGAATGCTAGAAAAAATTTGAATTATCCCACATGCAGGAATACAATGACACCTTGTTGATCACATATCTTGCCTCGTTAACTAACTGCACAAGGTGAGCAGCTTTTTTAATTCTCTTTATCTATGTAGCATTACACCATAGATACATATTGAATGATTGTCATTTTTCATTAATTACTCTGTTGCAAAAGAAGTTCGAGAGGAATCTGATCCTATCTAAGCTCAGTATCTTATTTAGTACTCCCTTCGTATAGAAATAGTTGTCCTTTTTATCCCAAAAGTTAAGTTAAAAATGAACTTGTACCTCAACATACTTCTGCTTCGTTTTATCATTTTTACCCCTATTCAATTATTACCCTAAAGTCAATGCCCCCCTAAAAACCACATTTTTAAATTATCAATGGCTATTTAATAGGGAATTTGTGGAAAAATTGTTTCTTTGTGTGAAAATTTCTACAAAGACATGTACTTGTATACAGAGGGAGTATTTTTAGTAAGCATTATCAATCAATAAAGGTTTCTCCTGCTAGTTTAATCTTTAATCAAACGATTATCAGTTACTAGATCTCAAATAAAAAATCAATACTTAGAGAACTTCCATGAGTTACTTCATTCTTTTTAATGTCATATGATTACATGAACTGATGTTTGATTAATCTAACAATCATATGATGTGAATTTATTTCTCCTTGTTTGACAGTTCAATCAACGAGCTGGTGGACAAAATCAACACAACATATGAGAGGCACACCCGAAGAGTAGGTCGTACTGCTTTTATCTGAAGATACTGATTCTTTATGGTATTAACTTATATACTTTTCTGCCTATTTGTTTATTTACTGTGAACCTAAATTGCTCTATATTTAAAAAAAGAAAGACTGGTAGTTTTTCTTTTCAGTCTCACATTTTGACATATATTATGGACTGATTGGATGATATCCAACTTAAGTTTTACTCCTGTGTTTGTCTATGTTAGGGTTATTTATTGCACAATATACATATTCCAATAATGCATTTCCATTAAAACAGTACAAAATTTACATCACACATATACAAGTTTGACCATTTCCCAACTCCTGAAACTAGGATCATGGGAAAGAAAATTCAAATAGCTTGAAATAACTTCATACTGAACAAATTTAGTGATTTGAGTTGAAAAAATGTTATTGTGAGTCTAGTGTCTAAAATCACAGCTCTGGGTTGAGTGCAAAAGGGTTTCACTTGATGGATTTCATTGATTGGAAGCTCTGAAATCCAGATGAACATCTGCTTGGCTCCCTTGGAATAGTCAATGGCCTATTTGACCTGCCATCAAAATTGGGATAAACTTCTTCCTATTGTTAGATTTTCTTGCTTTGATTTCAGAAGATATAGTGAAAATTAAAGCCTAGATTGATATGCAACAATGGATGTACCTTTGAGGAAGAAATGGTTTGTCGAAAAACGGCATTAGTTGAGCTTTGGGAACCATTTCCTTCCTTAGCAAACGAACTTCCTCTTCTTCAATCATCTGCAAATTTCATTAGTAGTATCAAGCTAAGCTTCCATCATCTTTAATGGAGGTTGCATCCACCGTATATTTTGTATCGGCGCACTGCACAACTCTATGATATATAAATATATTTTATTTTAGGACAATTTTATTGAATACAAATACATGTCATTTTACTATTTTTCTTTCTTATTTTATCACATTTATTCCTATATGATTATTACGTTAATGCTACTTTATTTTTCAAGACATTGTTTCTTACATTTTCAAATTTAGTAAGGTTATTTAAGGAAAAAAATTCTACCTTCTCTGAAATGTTGTCTAATGAGAAGTATTTCTATCCGGAGGGAGTATCTTGCATAGATGTTAATTTGAACCACACAGACTGAAAACTGAGGGTCCGTTAGGCAAG
Source organism: Phyllobates terribilis (assembly GCF_046119375.1). Lineage (NCBI taxonomy): Eukaryota > Metazoa > Chordata > Amphibia > Anura > Dendrobatidae > Phyllobates > Phyllobates terribilis. The sequence goes on along the minus strand of NW_027368456.1, from coordinate 44,272 downwards.
ATATTTATAAAATCTTTATAAAGATAAATTGTTCTATGACAAATATATTTTGAATTCTAAAATTGTGTGAAACGTCGAAAAAGAAGAAATTAGGGAAAATATTTATTTATAATAAAAACTTTATAAAAACTTTATTAAACAAACCCTAAATCTAGAAAATATGCAAAGACCGGACTGCTCGAATGCTCGATCAATTTTTCATAGGAATGAGCATCGGTTCAAACCCGGACCGAACCGAATTTTTGGTTCGGTCTCGGTCCGGTCCAGCCCATGTTTGGACCGATTCGGACCGAAACTATAATTTTATCTAAAATTTATTCTTTATAATATATTTTATTTATATATATAATTATATCATTCACAAAACTACTTTGAGATATTAAAACATATTAATAATCCTTATATATAACCTTATATAATTTATATTACACAATTTTTTTTTAAATATTGATCCGTACTAAACCAGTCCATTTTTTCGGTCCGGACCGATTTATGATCATAACTAATTCTTCGTCTAAACCAATTTCAGCTCATTCCAAGTTTGAAGGGTTATTTTGTCCTTCTATGCAAATTTATAATATTATTTGCATAGGCCTTTCACTGTAGTGAGCCTAGACAGATCTTATCTTGTGATATACTATCCAATTCGACTTATACACATACCTTTATCTTGTGATACATTATCTTGCGTGGAGATTCATAAACTACATATATTATATTGGCGCCCCACAAATCTCTAAGTAGAAATGAATAACATGCCGACTGGATACAAAACTGAATCTAGAATATATGTGCTAGTTTTTCAAAATCCATGAACCAAACACCGGAACATCATAATGTGGTTCGATCCGGTCCATTTTCTATGTTATAGTGAATTTGTGATATATTATCCAATTCTACTTAGAGACATACCTTTAGCACCTTCTTCTCAATTCTCCTTTGCTGTTCATCAACATAAAGTTTGGTAGCAACCTGTAAAGGTAATGAAATGATGAGTTCACTTTTTGTGCTATCAGATTAGAAGCTTCTCTTAGGTTGTTCAACTTACAAAGTTGTTAAAAATTGCACGTTTTGCTGCTCTTTGTTGTGTATGAAGTTTGAAATCTTGTACTTTTGTGTTTTCCTTCGATGAATCGGTTCTCATAGGACTCTACATTTCGAGTAACATTAAACATTAACATAGTAACCTTTGCTATTAAGAAATGGAGTAATTGTATGTACCTTTGGTTTATCAGGGCTTCGCTCCTTTTGATCACCCTTTATCTGTCACACCATTAACTGATTAAAACTTGTAATCTAAGTATGTACTTATATGGCTAATTACAACCAAAAGGCAAAATACTACTTAAGAGCCACTTAAATGAACATAGTAAGCTCAATCAGTGGTCAATAAGTGCTATTTCGGTTTGATACTTTGCACAAGATATAAGAAAAAAATCAAGATGCATTTACTAAGGAGGAGATAGATAGATAGAAGAATAAGAGAGGAGATATTAATGATGTATTGTGTAAAGATAAAGTGAATTGGAAGAAGAAAAAATGTGTTGGGAGAATGAAAAAAGTGTTAAAAAGGTTTCCTAAAATGGAAAATGAGAACATTTTTTTTGGGAAATGAGAACTATAAACAGAGACGGAGAGAGTATAATTGATTGCTTTTCTCATTAATAGAGCTTTGTCAGTGATGTAGATGAAATGTTGCCTTCAAGATCAATTCGCGTCTTTGCGTTGATTCGTCTTCTAGCAATCTATAATCAATTCTCACATTAAGTACTTATTCCTAAGACATGTTAGACTTCATGGACCCAATTCCAAAGACAGGTTAGGGTGTCGTGCATGTATGAACACAACCGACCAATTTACAATATAACGAGTAATCCAAGAGCTTCTGTTTTAGGTTTCCTTATCTACTCACTTCAAATGTTTGAAATAGACTTTTTATTCCAACAAGACAAACCATAATGTTCATCATCAATCTTAGTTCATGCAATATTTATGATTTGTCATAAATCCACATTAAGCTAAATATATATAGGAATCAGCATTTGAAATTTCAAGAATTTCAAAGTAAAAATCATATAGAAAAATATGAGGAAGTTTTAACTCATTTAAGGCAACATATTTATTTCAAAAAAAAGTAGAAGAAATCATATGTGAAGTGTAATAATTTGAACCTTTTGAGCTAGTTTTGGTTGTGCTTTCTCCATAGCTTTGCTCTTTGTTTCTGCTCTCCTTACACTTAGAACAACTTCTTGCATTTGCTTTAGAATCAGGGTTGGTGAACTGCACTATATATAATAAAGGCTGCAAAATTTAGTGTTGTATATGAAATTCAAGTGTTCTTGTTTTGTTTGGAGAACTGTACCTTTCTGGATGTGCCTCCATTTCAGCTTGCTAAATGACTAATTAAAGTATGAAGACTAAGGCTTAATCCGTGTACACAGTGTACCAAACTTTGATTTAATCAGTGCTTAATCCCTGATCTCTTACATAATGATGATGTATTGTGCTTTTGGAATCTTTAAACTTTGGTTTCTTCCTTTGAATCATTTTCTTCTTGTGTTCAACCAATGCTATTCAAATGACCAACAAAATCACTGTTTTTCAACATCACACATGTTTCTTGACGCGGTAGGAAACACAAAAGATTAAGCAAACACTTAATTTTGAAACAATGGAGAGTTTCCAAATAACACATTTAAAAGATAAGCTGAAATCTACCAGTAAAAGGGAAAAATTAGGATTTTTCTCGAGCAAAACATAATCTTTAGAACACAATAAAAGAGTTTAAATACCTTTAAACAACCAACAAATTAAACCCAAAAGTCGAAGGGCTGAAAATACTAAAATGTTGTTGAATTAGGTTCTGTAAATTGGACTTTAAGTTGCCAAAGCTTCATAGCCAAATCTCATTATCTAAATAATGAACATAAAATATTATTTTATTTTGTAAACTTACTGAAAGAACAAAAATGATAGAGATGTAACACGGTGACTATTTTGTATAATAATTTAATATTTCATTTTTTTGAACATCACTCTATATTTATAAATTAATATTTTATACTCCATCTGTCCCAAAATATTCTTTCTGTTTCACTCCGACACATTCGTCGAGACGTGTTTTACAACGTTTATATCTTTTATTGTACATTTTAGAAAATAATAAAGTTTTGATATATATGTAGTACTCATTGAGATTAATAAAACAAGACCTCACATGACTATGTTCTTATTTATAGATTGAGTAGAATCGAGAAAACCGTCATAATTTCATAATTTGTGAAAACCGTCATGATTTGGACAACAATGTTTAAAGTTTTCACTATAAGGTTAATTTAAGCAAAAAAAAAAATTCAATGCTGTTTTGGGAACCTCAAACTACTTAAAATGCTCTCATTCACACAAAATTTTATATGTTTAAAAAGTTAGACGATTCTCTTTTCAAAAAGATATTATATTACCGGACATTAAATCGGAAATAATGTACTCTTACTATCCCATTTTATTATTTATTATTTATACGCTTTCTTTTTTTTTTCGATGCAAATCATCTAATCCACTTTTTTTTTCTTTTTTCTCCATCTCTTCTACTATCATCAATTTTCATTTTTTTCAATTTTCGTGTAACTTTTCATACAGGAAGAACATATTGGAATGTATGGAATTTAATTTTGTGACTTGACATATATATTTGAGTTTTATATATGTGGTTGAATCTGGAAATCTGTACATATGAAATGAATTATAGAGAACTTCTTAGTTTGAACATACTACTACTTTGTTATTTAAAATATTAAAGTGAATTAGCACTGCACAATGGATGTACTTTGAGTTACAGAGAACTTCTTAGTATAAACACACTAATCCATTCATTCCGTAATATTATACAATTATCGATACACTTTTTTATATCGTTATTACATGTTACTAGTATAAATTATAAAAAAATTATATTATTAAAATACTTATAAATATTAATCAATTAAGATCTCACATGACTACGTCTTTTCTTATACATAAATGAAAATCAAAACAATAATCTTTGATCGTGAATAGTATTAAAAATCTCACATAACTACTTCTTTTCTTATACCTAAATAAAAAATTAATTTATTATTTAAAATATTGAAGTGACTTAGCACTGCATAATGGGTGTACTTTTATCTTAATCATTGCAATCAAAAGGCCGGGAGGTCTTAATTGAGTTTCAGAAACGTTGTTTGTATTTTGAATTTGTCTTACTCGTCTCACTTTCTACCAACCTTATTCCGGGAATCAAGTATAATGGGAATGTTTAGACCAAATGAAATTTGATTTTATGATGTACATTATGAAGTAGTGAATATTATTAATTAAATAATAAAATATAGAGTGTCAATTTATAAATTTAAAATGATGTGATTAAAAAATTAAAAATGATGAAGAATGGCATAGTAATATTTTTTCAAATACTTGAATTTTTTAACATTATATTTTGTTTATAAATTTAAACTTTATATTCATTATTTAGATAATATTATAACTTTACATTTTTCACACCGTAAACTTAATAAACACATATATTATCCACATGCAAAAATATGCTTATTTAAAATGTGCATTTATTTATGCTAATTTATGTTAATATGCTTTTTCCTCTTATATATCTGTGTCGTGCATATGTTCCATGATCTTGGCATACCACAATTCCTGTTCGATCTTTATTTTTTTAATGATTTCTTCATGCAAAAATGACTTCAATCATACATAATGAACGTAATAACTATATACCCCTTCCGTCTAGAAATATTGAACATATTTATCAAGACATATTTTATAATTATTATATATCAGTAAAAATTATAAAATCTTGATATAGTTGTAGTATTATTGATACAAATACAATAAAATTTTATATAACTATATTTTTATTTATATATTAAAAATAATTAAAAATATTATTTTAAACTATTTTTTTAAATAGGAAGAATAAAATGGTAAACAGGGACTATAACTTATACTCCCTCTGTCCCATTTTGTTTGTCCATATTTTACTTTTCGGTTGTCCCCTTTTATTTGTCCAAGTTTCCATTTATAGCACATACAAATTACAATAACATCCTTTTTCATTACAATTATAGTCTTCTCAAACAAATAAATAACTCCCTCCGTCCCCATATATAGTTCTTGTTTCTTTTTATACACTATTCACGTTATTGTAGAAAATTCACGGTATTTCTCAATATATAAAAAATAACATAGTCATGTGGGGTTTTGTTTTATTCGTCTCAATGAGTACTTTAATACTATCAAACTTTTACGAATTTTAATTACATATAATTAGAGATATTTAATATAGAAAACGTGCTTTGACAAGTGTGCCGGGTCAAACAGGAACTATAATAGGGGACGGAGGGAGTACATCTTTTACTCAACTTTATTTCTCTCACCAAACATCAACATCATCTTTAACTTACATCATTTTCTCTCTCATAATACTTTTTCTCTACTTTATATCTAATCAACTACTTTAACAATAAATTACACAAATTTTATTCAATAATCAATTACATAAATTTCATTCTCTCCCCTTTATATCCAATCAACAAGACAACCCTTAATTCCCGTGCTCGGTTATATTTTTAGACAAATAAAATAGGATGGAGGGAGTATATATATAAGCCCTTTAGCACGACTCAAACATGTATATGATGCTATTGCGCAGAGAGAAGAAAACAATGAGAAAAAACAGACTTGCGCATTTAGTCCATACGGGATTTTGATGGGTTAAGTATGTTAATGTTTTGTATTCTATTAATTAATGTAAGATGTCCGTGTTTTGTATGAATTATTAATTATTTTAATGTATTATTTTATATATTTTGTAAGTAATTATATTTTTTGTGGAAAATAAGATTGTCGTACTATATCATCCCTGATAAATATTATCACGGTGATTATATTGTTTGTTTGTTTTTATTTGTGGCGGTATTTATACGGGTGAAGGACTACACCACTACTAGAATACTGTTGATTGACAACGGATTTTTCCGTTGCTTCAGTCGCTAATATGATTTAGCGACGGATGTCACCCGCTGTGTCCAATTTGGTAGCGAAATGAAATTAGCGACGAAATAAAAGGTCCGTTGCTAATTACCGACGGGTTTCGCGACGGATGTCCATTGCAAATCTGGACTCCCGGAGACCGATTGTGGCGACGGAAATCCGTCGCTAATATGGACCCATGGGAGACCGATTCTAGCGACGGATGTTGGACGAAAATCCGTTGCTAAGTCTACCTTCAGAAGCCAATAAACTGCGACGGAAATCCGTTGCAAATCCCGTCCCAAATTGACCCCTAAAATTTCGTCACGTCCTCGATTATCGTTATCAAATACGCCTTCACGTGGTCGTTAACGTAAATATTTCAAAGTTTTGCGTTTTCAATTAATGAAAATTTTATCGGGACACAATATTATAACAAACATTAATAAATTAAACCGAAACTGACCGTAACAAACATGCTTCATAAAAAACAATAACAAAGATACAAATAAATAAAAAAACTATGACTCGGCACCGTCATCGTTGTCTCTCGGTGGCGGGCGATGTTCCGGAGGAAAGGTCAGCATCATCTTGGACACCTCAACTCGGATGAAATTGGCCATTTGCGCCTGCATATCTACATGCATTTGTGCCTGCATTTCTGAATACATTTACGACTGCCATTGCGTTTGCATCCGCTCTTGTAACTACGCTTCTAACTCTTGCACGCGGCGCTGAACATCATCTTGGCTCATCTAAGAGGACGAACCGGGGTGAGATGACCTGGCTCGATGCGCCCGGCTGTGAGATGTGTCGATATATGCACCGGCCGCTGAACCGAAGTTGTACACCTGGTGCTTCTTGTTCACGCCCTCGATGTCCAGAAAGAGTTGCGTCTCATCCATGTCAGCCATGCTCGTCCGGTCGGTGGCTGGGACAAAGTAGCAATCTTCTGGGCGATTGCTTCCTACAATAACCAAGGAAAACATATTGGTTAGGTACAAAAATATGCGTCATAACATATATGTAATTTACGAACTAACGTCATCTTCTTTGCCCTCAAGTCTACCAGGACAGCCTTGTCCTTGTCCTTCCTCGACGTGTGTGTGTGTGCGTATACAGCTCGGTCGCAGTCAGAGTGCGACCGAATTCTTTGGACTAATACAAAAAATACAAAATATTAGTGTGACAGAAAATTAATAAATTTAATTATACAAAAAAATAAAGTTAAGAATCAAACCAAGCTGTCGTAATAACCCATAAAGGAGCGAGAGCCTCCCGTGTGGCGCACTAATCCAGTGCCCTCAACAACATGCTCTCTCATCCGATTGGAATGAGCAATGCGGGACTTCTTCTTTCTGGTCCTCCGAATCCCAGAAGGCCTTCCAGGCGGCCCAAACCTCGTCGCTCACAGAGCGATGCTGTACTCCAGACGTCTTCATCTTGTGAATGACGTCCTTGTACATGTGAAACAAAGATATTTTAAAAATTACAAAATAAGCTAATAAGTCATTACAAACGTAGTGATTTGCAACTTACCGAGTCACCGCTTGTCTCATGAAGACATGCTTGATGTAGCTCTCACGTATTCGGACCCGTCCCAAAAATATTCTTTCTAGAAATCATAAAAAACATGTTTCACTTTGCATTTGTACATCAACGTAACCGTAAAGCTAAAATTGGATAAATAATTACCTTGAACTCCTGCCAGTAGAAATCAATCTCCTCAGGCGACAGAAACCGCCATGCGCTACCGAACAGGAAAAAACATTTCCGGAAAATCTCTGCATAGAATGGGAGACTCGTCTGAACTCGTGGAGCATAGACCAGTTGGGGCCTGGATAAATAAATACTCTTCCACGGGCATCCAACGATGCCCGTGGAGCAGTAGATCCATGCTCGCCCTGAGCCGGATTGTCCTGGACCGGCTCAGCCTAAAAAATGACATCCAATCGGCCTCGACCACGACCCGCTCCAGTGGGGTCACCACTACCTCCTTGTCCTCTCATATCTTCAACTATATATATTAAAATGGATAGATCCAACCATAATTAATAACTTAATATATTTTGATGTCGAAAGTGAACTACATCTAATTAAGTACATAAAACTAATGAACAATCTAACATATAATGGACAATCTATATATAAAACATCTACTTCAGTCAAGTTCGTCTTCCTCTGCCTCTGCCTCTTCCTCTTCCTCTTCCTCTTCCTCTTCCTCTTCCTCTTCCTCTTCCTCTTCGTCGGATGATGAAAAGTCAACTTCTGGTTCTTCGACGGGAGGAATGTGCAATGCTTCTTTGTCAACTTCTTCATTTTGATCAGCCAAGTTTGTTGGATCTTCGTCTGTTTCGACGATACGAGGATTTTCTTCGATGTTGTCTTGGAAGGCCGGGACGATTGTCTCGGGCATGTCAAGTTCTGACTTTGCCTTAATCTTGCATACTGCCCACCAATTTACTTTATCCCTTTCTTTTACTTGGATATGGCAAGTACTGAACTTGGTTGGCCTGTTGTGCTAAGATGAACGATTCATACTTATTGTATCTCCGTCTATGATTAACTTCCACCAAGTTGTATCGAGTGTTAGTGTGTGTGCCACTATCCTTGGGGTCAAACCAGTCACATTTAAATATGACAGTCTTCTTCATTGGTAGAGCTGGATACTCTAACTCAATTATGTCAGTCAACATCCCATAAAAGTCATTTTCTCCCTCAACATACTGTGTTCCCCTTAATCAAACACCGCTATTCATTGTAAGCTTGTCTTGCTCATATTCTCGAGTTAGGAGCTTGAAGCCATTCACATAGTACCCTTTATATGTGTTGATCGTTCTACACAGTCCCTTTGCAAGGCTCAAAATGAAGGGATTGGTACAAACAATTGGATCTTTGACCTGTAGTTCAAGTAGACACTTGTAAGAGTTCCAACACTTTGCAAGAATCAGAATAAACGAATCTCACAAGTACTTACATTAGATTCGAACAAAGAGTTCCAACACTTTTCTTTTCAGATTGTTAACATTGACACATTTGGACAAGTTGGATGGATACCCGTCTGGAAACTTTATTTTCTGTATCCACTCAAGCAAGACTCTTTTTGAATCCCTATCCAATGCATACTTGGCCTTCGGAAACTTCCTAGTCGCCCTATCTTTAGCTAGCTCAGGCCGATCACAGATGTCATTTAGTTCTTCCCTGGATTTTTCATTGTTTTTTGTTTTCCCGGGGCCATTGAGCACAATATTGAAAATATTATCGAACACATTTTTCTCAATATGCATGACATCTAAATTATGCCGAATGACATTCGTACTCCAGTAAGGCAAATCCCAGAAGATGCTTTTCTTATTCCATCCATGTTTTTTGGACAGTAAAGCATTATGATTTTCCACCCCATGTTTATATGCCTTCTTAAACCCCAAATGATCCAGCTCAGCTAACATTTCAGCTCCAGTTCTCACCCCCGTAAGCCTTTGGCGCTCTTGTCTTCCTTTATGAAAATTAGTGACATTTTTGCGAAATGAATGAGGCGAAGGCAAAAACTTTCTAGAGCAATCAAACCATGACTGCTTACCACTCTTGGGCAGCGTGAATGCATCTGTCTCTTCCATGCAATAAGGGCATGCTTGTCTACCAACAATGCTCCATCTAGACAATATATAATATGCGAGGAAATCATTAGTTGTCCACATATGAGTCAATGATCTCAATCAGAAACCCCAAACCCTTAACCAGCTTAGGCGACAACAGTCAATGACCTCAACCGGCAACCCCAAACCATTCTATCTACATCTTCCCCCCCAGTAAATCATACAGTTTCAGCGACAAGAGTCAATGACCTCAACAAGCAACCCCAAACCCTTAACCAACTTCTTTATGTTAGCAAAATTCGTTTGCGTCTTGTTGTCCTCCGGGAGCAGCTCTTGTATGAACTCGCACATGTCATCCATTAAACTTATTGGACTCTGATGACGACACTTGATATCCATCATTTTAGCAGATGCAGAAAACGGGGAGTGTTTTTTGTTACGAGGCCATATTTCTTGTTCGGCCGCTCTCATCATATCAAAAAATTTATGAGATTCTGCATTCGGGGGGCTCATCTTCCTGGAAGACTACTTCTGGACCGGCAATATCACATATCATTCTATGACTGGATGCGAACTTAGCTCCCTCGACATCATTCTCCGGTATGGCATGTTATTGTCCTCCGGGATTCAACACGGTCCCCTCACCATGAAAAACCCATACTTGGTAATCTTTTACAAACCCATTCTTCAAAATATGTAATTCTACATCATTGGTATTGCGGTAGCTTTTATTTCTACAAGCATACTTAGAATAAGGGCATTTAATCAGCACTTCACTCATACAAGCTGGATGACCTAGGGAAAACTAGATAAACTCATTCACTTTTTCGGGAAATCCAGGGGTTAACAAACCCCTCGCGAGTCTCTGATACATCCAACTACAGTCTTGTTTCATCTCTGTAGCGCGGTTAATTAGATGATGATTCACATCTAATCGTGTATTCGTGTTTATTATCTTAATTACACCTACCCTAATTTATTTTATTGTGTCACATGTGTTACATGTACACCGAGAATTAGGATTAATCCTAATTCTCATTTTTATATTTTTATATTTTAAAATTAATAAAATATTAAATCCACAAATCATATATATTCCTAATTCCATGAATATGTGGAAATTTTCTATATAATTCTAATTTCATGATTATATCTATATAATCATAAATCCATAAAATGTAAATAATTTCCAACATAAATCATATAATTTTTAAAACATTATATATAATTCCCAAAAAATCATATATAATTCATTAAAAATCCTATATAATTACTAAAAAATCTCAAATAATTCCTAAAAAGTTGTATATAATCCTAAAGAATTCTATATAATTTCTAAAAAATTTAATATAAATCCTAAAAAAATTATATAATTCTAAAAAACCTATCTAGCAATCTATGTATTTTTTAAACAATAATACTATTTTTTCTAAACAATTTCTAAATATAATATCTAATAACCTATATCTAAACACTTACTAAATAAATATCTAATAATATTTTATTCTAACAATTTCTGAAAAACCTATATCTAAGCAATTCTAAACTATTTATATAACAATTCTAAACAATATAATACTCTTTACTTCTAAAAACCTATATCTATACAATTGTAAACAATTTAAATAACGAATTTAAAAAATAAATAAATTACATACCTGCTGTGAAGGGTCGCCGACGGAAAGAGGAGGAAAGGTGGAGGGAAGGGGCGACGCGGAGTGAGGCGGCTAGCTGCTGGGGCGAATCCGGCTCTTCCACGCGGGTGGGGCGGCTGCTGAGGCGAATCCGGATGGGGTGGCACGGTGTGAATCCAGGCGGGGCGGGGAGAACTGCAGGCACGGTGGGTGGTCTACTCAGGCATGGGCGAATCCGGCGGTCCGAAGGGGAGGGAGAGAGGAGGACAAAAAGGAGGGAGAGAAGAGGAGGAAAAGAATGTCTGGGAAGAGGAGAGGAAAAGGAGGAGGCGGCGGGGGCGGAAATTTGGAAGCGAAATCGAATTAGGAAAAATCAGGTTTCTGCATGTTTTTATAGAAGACTAAGGGTTAGCGACGGATTTTCCGTTGCTAAATCCATCGCTAACCTTTCGACCCGCAAAATCCCAAAATTATAGACGGATTTATTACATCCATCACTAATTTCACCAAATTTAGGCGGTGCTGTAGCCCGCAAATCGTTAGCAACGGAATATCCGTCGCTAACGATGAAATCTTGGCGGCATCTTTACCACCTAATTTAGCGACGGATTTCCGTCGCGAATCCTTCGCTAAACCTAATACTTGGTTTGACCCTCTACCACCAAAATTGGCAACGAATTAGTGACGGATTTTCGTCGCTATCCAACAAGGTTATGAGGTTCTGGCAATATGTGCGACGGATAGCATATCCGTCGCTAAATCCGTCGCCAATCCAGAAAATTTGAGACATAATCATTATCTATCGCTAATTCCGTCGCTAAAATAGTGTTTTCTAGTAGTGCACGTTGTAATAGATGTATCATTCCGATATTTTGATTTTTGTTTGTGACGTTATATCATCATTGTGAATATTCCATGCTCAATTGTGGGTCAGCAATTACTGAGTTTGCTTATAAGTCAAATGCTTGTTGATTTTTGGTAAGAGATTAATGATACTTTCTAACCTACTTTAGTAAATTTTAATAAGCCAACCTATCTGGATAATAACAACAAATCTTATTAGCATTATTCGTTCCTGGATTTGGCCTCATTAGATTGTTATCATTTACAATAGCTATTCCATTAGCATTTACATTGAGAAAGAGTGATGATAGGATAGTGGGCATGACTATTTTATATAGTAAGCTCAATTGATTTGCAGATTTTATTTTTAAAGGAGGCATTTATGCTTTGTTCTCTGTCGTAGAAAATTCGAATTCATAGAGTTATATTAAATGAATATTATATGTTTTGCTGAAAGTTCATACTAATTGAGTTCAACACAAAGAGATTTCATTTGTATTTATAATATATCCCCTGCACCTACCCTGCCCTATAAATGAAAATAATGAGGAGAGTTAATGAAGGCACCATCATTGAGATCTAGAAATCATTTATTTTAGTGCATACTAATAGAGACATTTTTCCTTTAAAAATCCTACTAAAAGATGCATTAATGGTTCAATCCAATAAGAATGGGATAGTAGTAATTCATTAGAGCATCCACAATAAGGACTTTAACTAAAGTGCTTTTTATTATTTTTTATTTTAATATTCTAAATTTTTGTTTGGTAAACTTGGTGGGACTTAGCCCTTATTATTAAATTTCAAGCAATTACATAGAGTTTCATTCATTGTCTTTGCATAGAATAAGTAGTAAATTAAAAGGAGAAATAGTGAATTCCCGTAGATCTTCCTGGATTTTCATGCTCTCCTTTGCAAGCCAGTCAGCAACACGGTTCTGTTTTCTCGATATATGCCTTATCATGACCTTCCAGTCTTGCATCCCAATTAACTCCTTACATTTGTGCGTAATGGCTCGGAGTTCATTAGCCTGTGTGTTCTGCTTTTTGAGTTCCTTGACCACTTCCATAGCATCACATTCCAACACCACTTTAACATCGCCCAATTTTCTAGCCATAGTTAATCCCTGAAACACACCCAGAAGTACAACATGTCGGGCCGAAAAACACACCTTCTTCATTGTGAAGCCTTTGAGAAATTGCCCGGTTTCCGTTCTAATCAGACCCCCCGCTCCCACCATTGTTGTACCAAGTCTGAAGGATCCATCAATGTTTAGTGCCCACCAGCCAGAGGGAGGTTTTATCCAAAATTCAGCATTCGAAGTATCCAAGTTTGGAGCAGGATTCTCCAAGACATGTAACATTCTAGCAGATACAAACTCATTTCTTTGAAGCAGTATGAAAGGCCTCTTGGTCTCCAGAATATCATCTCTGTTCCTAAATGCCTGCGTATTATGCTAGCGCCAAATCCACCAAAGAGTGAATGCGAAGGTCAATGCCCAATCATCCCCTTTACTGAAGTTAGCCGCTAGCCACTCAATTACCGAGTTAGTCATGAACTCATGGAAATTCAGCTGATGTCCAAAACAACTCCAGACATTTTTTTCTTTGATGCAATCCCTCAGTATGTGCAGAGTTGTCTCACAGTAACCACATTCCGGACAATTATCAATGGCACTGAGGTGACGTTTACGCCTATTCTCATTGGATAAGATGCAGTCATGTGCCACTAACCAGGAAAAGCATTTTATTCTCTCTGACGCTTGAATTTTCCATATCTTACTCCATACCTGGTTAGGCTCACCCACTTGCGAATTTTGAATTATTTTCAACGCAGACGAAATAGAGAAGCGTCCATTCAAAGTTCCTTTCCAATAGAAGTTATCAGCACATTTCTCCAAAATGACCTCATGTGTAACAACTTTAAGGATTGCATCTTGCGGAAGTAAGTGCACAAGTTCCTCCCAACTCCACTGTCTATGAATCCAATACTCAGCGACTGTTTGGCCAAGGTCGTCCTATGATATTGGTCCAAGAGCAATGGACTCAAGTGGTGCATCAGTAGCCTATTTGTGTGACCAAAAGAGACTGGATTGACCATTGCCTATGGCAGTGCGAATGCCTTTTTGTAATATGTCCTTACTTTTAACCATCCCTTGACAAAGATTAGAGGCTCCAACTTGGTGGTTAAACATATCTTGGTCATAACGGTCGTTACAGTACTTGCCTCTGACCGTTCTAGACCATAAGGACTCCGGTTCAGTGAGCAGATGGAAGCTCATTTTGCCATAAAAGCCGAATTGGTTTGCCTCATACTCCTACAACCAAGGCCACCCTCCATTTTTGGCTTAGCAAATTTATCCCAATGTGGCAGATGTATCTTTCTCTTCTCATTTATAGATCCCCATATGAATTGTCTTGTTGTCTTCTTAACTTTGTCTAACACTGTAACATGAATCTGCGCCGTTTGCATAGCATAGTAAGGTATGCTTTCTATGGCCGATCTTGCAAGTGTTAACCGACCTCCCATGGATAGATATTTCGCCTTCCATCCTGCCAATTTCCTAGCTACTCTATTTTGTATGTGTGAAAACATAATTACGGATGTTCTTTTTTTTGGATAGATTGACACCGAGATATTTACCCAAATCTTCTGTTAGGGGTATACCTCCAAATCTGCTTATTTCTTCTGCCTGTGACCATGGTACACTCTCAGAAACACAAATCATGGATTTTCTATAGTTAATACGACTCCTAGAGGCACATCAAAACTTTTCAAGATAATATTTAACTACCCGCATTTGCTCGATGCTTGCTTCCGCGAATAATACTAGATCATCCGCAAAGAACATGTGGGAAAGTTCCGGACCAAAGTCACCCAAAGCGATGGGTTTCCACGCACCACTACTCACCGCTTGATCAATGACATGTCCCAATCTCTCCATACACAATACGAAAATGTACGGTGAGAGTGGATCCCCCTATCTCACGCCCCTCGTTGGTTTAAAAGTCTCTCCCAGTTCTCCATTCCATAGTATCCTGATGAAGCACGTACGGATACATGTTGTAATTGAAGTGACCAACTTGCCAGGTAATCTTAGTTCATGGAGTGTATCTTCAATAAAATTCCAACTAAGTCTATCATATGCCTTATCCTAGTCTATTTTGAAGGCCATAATTGGATTCCCAAATTTAGATTTCATGGAATGCATTACCTCTTGCGCTATCACTATATTGTTTGTTATTTTCCTTCCGAGAACGAAGCCGGATTGTGTGGGGGAGACAACCTGTTGGAGAATTGGATTTATTTAGTTCACTAAGGTCTTGGTGATGAGTTTGAACGCCACGTTACAAAGACTTATTGGTCTTAATTGATTCACGTTCTTTGGGAAGTCCACCTTCGCTAGTAAGCAAAGCAGGATTTCATTGAGTCTAGCAGGCATTTCCCCTCCCTGAAGAACCTGCTGCACGACTATTTCAACCTCTTTCTAAATTGTTTTCCAATTCGATTGGAAAAACACGACATGAAACCCGTCTGGTACGGGCGCCTTTAAAGGCCCCATACCATCCATAGCTTGCTTTATTTCAGTAGAAGAGTAATCACTGCTCAGGACGACATAGTCAGACTTAGCTATTGGCGGGAATTGACCTCTCGGAAGATCAATCAGACCATGTTGTTGTTCAGATTCCTGGAATAGTTTTTTGAAGTGGTTTGTCACCATGGATTGGACCCTCTATCTTGTTCCGTTTATGTCTTATGATGGTGCTGGCATGGAAGAATTTTGTATTTCTATCCCCATCCCGTAACACGTTTGTTTTGGCCTTTTGCACCCAAAAAATGTGTATCTGATCTAGTACTGATTCCAGCTCCTCTTTTATTTCACGTTCAAGTTTCAGCAGACCTCGAGACGGTCGAGAATTCAATGCTCGCTGAATGCCCTCGATTCTTTTCCAGAGTCTGTCTCTGCGACGGAAAAGATAACCAAAAACATATTCCAAGCTTCAAGATTGTATGCCAAGTTGGAAAGTGTCGATGGAAGCTCTTCCCTTGTCGCCAATTATTTGCTACAAATTGTTGGAATTCAGAGTGTAGTAACCACGTAGCTTGAAATCTGAATGGCCTGTTCTTTGGGTTCTGTTTTATGAAACCATTTGAGCTAAGTAGCAACGGTGCGTGGTCTGATTGTATAGAAGGAAGGTTTCGTATCGAGGATTCCGGAAACTTATTCCTCCAATCTATATTGCACAACCTCTATCTAGTCTTGCTGACGTTCTTGTGCTTAGTTCTCGACCTCTAGACCATGTGAATTTCGGTCCTGAAAAACCCAAGTCAATACAATGCATATCATCCACCCAATAAGAGAAAGCCGCACACCTTTGTTTGAGGTTGTCTGAGTCACCGGTCCTTTCATCCATGTTCATGGTCTCGTTAAGATCACCCATAAGTAGGCAAGAGTCCCTATTGGAAGCTTACAGGTTTAGTAGGTGGCTCCGGAGTCTTTCCCTTGTCTGAGGATACGAACTGGCTTATATAGATGAGAACAACCAGCTATCCTCACCCCCACTTCACCTGTACGGTAACAGCCTGGTGATGAGTGTCCACACTTGTTATGTCAATCCGGGTGCTTCTCTAGAGGACCCAAATCCCCCCCTCTAAAACCGACTGCCTCAGCTCTAATGCGCCTCTCGAATCCAATATTGTCATAGACCTTGTCTGCCTGAGTACCACTAAGACGGGTCTCTACGAGTACAAGGATTGTGGGATCATGTATACAGATTAACTCCTTAAGAGTGATTAAGAATTCTTGACTACCCGCTCCTTGGGTATTCCAAGTTATGATCTTGAGGTCTGATTTAATCATTAAAAACTTATCGATTATGGTTTCTTCTCCAAGTCGCCAATCGGAAATTCTACAGAGAACTCTCTGTGCCCATGGCGGTGTCTCCAACTCGAGAGCTATGTGCTTCTTCCTTATCATATCCTTCCTCAGACACATCGTCCATGTCGGCATCAAAGCCGGAATCCTTTCCACTAGGATTTTCCTTTCCGGGATCAACCTCCATCCCTTCATTGCTGATATCCGGTGGCACGGTCAGTTCCCCTGTAGAGTAGGGAAGACTTCTAATCGCCGAGTGCTCAATGCCTAATTCTCCCAATCCAACACCTTGTATTTCCTGGTCAGTATCCTTTTCTATCTTTATTATTCCTTCGGTGATATCTTTTTCTATCTTTTTTGTATCTTTGCATATCTTTTCTTCCTTTCCTTTAGTTGCGTTATTGTTTCCTCTGATTTCCATATCAGCAACTTTCTTAATTTCTTTCCCTTTTCCATGTTGTTTCTTTTTCAATTCATTATTTCCTTTCCCGGTTCTGTTTAATTGAAAACCTGCTGACTTTTCCGGGTCATTCTCCGCTACTTTCGTTTTGGATATTTCCCCAGAATTCGGATTCTTTCCTTGGTGAGTATCTTTCTTTTGAAATTCTGTTGCCCCTTCATCCATAACTTCTTCTACTTGCAGCGCAGAAAATCTTGATCCCGATCCTGCTTTTGAATGCATTCCTGAAATTTCCCTGCCCATACCCTTTGGAGGGTTATTTTGTTTCCTAATGTGCCTCTGTGTACTATTCTTTTTACCCTTTTTCCCCTACTGTCTGGAATCCATCGCCGTTGCCTTTTCCAGTGGTTGCTTTTTCAACAGTTGATTATCCGACTTTCTCTTTGTTTTTCTAGTTTGGTGGTCTTTGGGGCTTGTCTGGTATCATCCACTCCCTCACGAAGCATCACAGTACTGCGGGTTTGCCGTTTTTTATTGTTCAATCTCTAGCTCTTTCAAGGTCATACTGATTTCTGGAGTTTCTTCAAGGCATTCCCCCGCCTGATGTCCAAACTTTCCACATGCGAAACAGATCGTGTTCATGCCTTCGTATTGAATTTTCCAAATCTACCATTCATTCGGAATTTTTCTATCAGTGGTTTCTCGATATCAATTTCCACGCACAACCGAGTAAATCTCCCGCTCTCGCCCATTGATGTTGTTTTATCTATCTTGAGAACCGTCCCGATATGTCTACCAATCCTCCTTAGAATGCCATTGTCAAAGTATTCCATTGATAGGTGTGGGATTCTGATCCACGCTGCAATATTTCTTATCTTCTCCTCATTTGCCATGAAGTTGGGCCGCCACCGCTAAATTGTAAGGTAGCTATCACCTATGAGCCATGGTCCTTGTGTCATGACAAAGTTCAGATCTTCTGGGTTCGAGAACTTGACCATATAGAATTCATTTCTGATGTCTGCCATGAGAAATTGTCCTTTTGACCCCCATTTCATTTGTAGTTTCTTCCGAAGGTACATGTACCCCATGGCCTGGCCTAACACCTTGATGATTATTGCATCTTTCCATGGCTGGCGGATGCGTTGTTTCTCTTCCTTTGTTAATGCTATCAATGGACACAACGAGTCCACTGTTTCATCCTCATTTTCATCCTCTAGTATTTCATCAGTGTGTCCATTTTCCCAGAATGTTTCTTCCGTACTCGGCGTTAGTATTGCTCCCAGATCACCCACCACCGCGGTTTTGTACGACAATGCCGGCGGTGTGGCTTTTGGTTCCTCCTGTTTCTTTCCATATGCTTCATCCACAAAAGGGAATTCAACATCCACCCCTTCTGGTATGGTTGCCCCACTGCCCTCGCCGCGTTTAGTTTTCTTGGTGGCCCTGTTACTTCCATCTTCCTCCGGTCCGGATCCATTCAGTCCATGTCCACCGTAGCCGGCGTTTGTAGCTTTCGAGTTTCTTGTCATAAAGAGCGATTTTTGACATATATTCTAAGTTTTGTTAAAGCCTCATGTTTTAAAACTCCAAAGACTTTAATTTGGTAGGAAATTAAAGCTCTAGAGAGAGCGACTTTAACATTGTAAAGTTGCCGCGTGGTGCAACAGACGACCCAGGTTAAATCTGGGTTGTCCGTATATAAAAATAAATAAATCAATTTATCTAAAAATCTATACATTAAAAAAATAAAATAAAATAATTAATAAAATAATTATATTTTTCTCTATCGATTGACACCCATTTTGATCATATTTTATTAATTCTAATTTTTAGTTATACGTTACATATAATTAGTAAAATTAATGATATTTTACTACTATGGTGTTTAAAATGAATGATATTTAAGACACATTAACGTGACATTAAGTCCAACTATCTCATCCCCAAAATGATTTAACTTCAAAGTTCCTACACAAACCATATAAATGGATCTTTCATTTTAAAAAATAGTTATTTAATTTAAATTAAATTTTATCTATTATATATTTAATATAAATTATACTCAAAATAATAATATATTAAACCACTGTATAAAAATAGTAAAATATCCATAATCTCACCAATATGCCCCACAACTTAAAGCCTTGTTATAAATATTAATTTTAAAGTGGGATTTAATAATTAAATGAGAGCAAAAAGTGGAGCTTAAAACCCACTCTCTATGAAACTCTTCTTTTCAGTTACAAATTTTAGATATTGGCTACTTGGATTGATGAATATGAATTAAAATATGAATTTATTTCTTTTCTGTTTAATTTATCGGAAAATTGAAATAGATAAGTCTGAGGAGTGGAAATTTAAACTTGTAACCTAACACTTTCTACTAGATATCATGCTGATACATTAGCTTATCTATAGTAGTAGTGTATTTGGATGTTCGAATTGGTAGTGTATTTGGATGTTCGAATTGGTAAACTAAGTTGTAGTTGTGACATGTTAAAGTTCTTTTTTTTTTATGGTCAATAAAGGGAATCCTCCTTAACTAGGAAGTAGTCTCCCATTATCATGTTTGATAATGCTTACAAAAGTAAAAAGAAAATTCAGGAGCAAAGGTTGCGTAACTCGCAACCTTTCTCGCATAGTCCTGATAAAAGTATCAAGTACATTACATAAATTACAAAGATATACTAAGTAATCAATATCTATGTTTCCCTCCTCCTTGGATGCTATCATATCCGCAACCTTGTTATTTTCCCTGAAGCAGTGAAATATCTTAACTTCCCTGAAGAATCAAAGTTCATTGTGCGCTTCTTCTATAATATTTTTTATGCTTCACGGTACCTGCCATATTTTACGAATTGCATTGATTACTGTTAAATTATCACCTTCTAAAATTATATTATGTAAATTAAGTTGTTTAGCCAGCTTAATGCCCTCGATCACCGTTGTAGCCTCAACTTAGATCGTAAAAGAAGCATTTATTATTTTATGTTTTATTTTAATAACCTCGCCTTTATTATTACGAATGACATTACTAATATAAAAATCTTCTATAAAATAATAGAAATCATCAAAATTTATTTTATAACGTTATAGCCTCACCTTGTGACATGTTAAAGTTGAAGCTCTAAGTCTTGATTCTAAATTTCTTCACATGACCCACTCCAATGAGAAGCAACCGATGTAAAGTGACACTATTCAATCAATTGGATATTCAGGCAAAGAATAAAAATAGTTTGTCTACGTTTCATACCATTATCATTATGGGAAATGAGAATTCAATGTTTAACATCTCATGATTTAATTTGACTAAGAGCCAAAATGTGGTATTTCTAGATGCCTAAATTCAGTTTTAATTTCTGTATGGATTTAATTAAAAGAGAGGCTTCGTGTTAGATGTCAGAAATATGAACATACTAACTAGAACATATTTGGACACACTTAAGATATAGTGAAGACATGGTATCAACAATTCACATTCCAAACACAGTTAAGAGTCAGAATACGCATAATGCACATTATGACATGTCCAGACATACAGACTTAGGAATTTATAAATAACAAATACAAAATTATCTCTCTAATTAGGAGTACTAATTTACTTATGCTTTTCAACTAATTTTTCTTATATTGTGCTCCATACATCACCATCGTATATGACCACCCATCTAACACCACCAAGCTAAATAAAATCGTAAAACCTCCTTATTTGATTTAATGTTACTAAAATTTGGTTATGTTTATAGTCTAGATACTCAAAACTCCAAAGTAAAGATGTAATTTGATATTAAAAGCATCTCCCATGCAATAATATAAAAATATTTAATAATATACTTTATTATTAATTTTTGTACACTAATGAGTTTCATGTATATATCAAGATCTTTAAAATAATATATATCTTATACTACTTTAACATGCAATGTCCTAATTCTCTATATTATATTTATGGTGTTCTCGTTTCCCGTTGTAACCGTGTCCATGCAAAATAAGTATCAGGCTTCGTTCGGCAACACTTAGATAATTTTTTTTTTCATCTAGATGGAAAATGGTAGATTAAAAAAAATAGATGGAATGGTAGATGAAATAAGGGTAGACGGAATTTTTTCCATCTAGGAATTAAGAGATGGAAAATTTAAGAGAAATTAGATGGAAGTAGATGGAATTTGTAAAAGGTAGATGAAAATTTCTGTAGATGGAATTTTGCTCAAAAAAGGGCGTTCGGTATAACCTAGATGGTAAAGTTGAAATTTCAGCTACTTTAATCTACTTCCTTCTACTTTCATCTGATTTTAAGCATTGCCGAACGGAGCCTCAGTCCCTATTTTAACATAAAAGATTTAGGAAAAAGAGTCTAAGATGAAATAAATAATTTGAATCACATGTGCTTATAACGTGATAAATACAAGTTCTGAACCAAAATTAACCAACTCTGATCAATTCCGAGTCCCTATCGAAGCATAGCATCAAAATGGAAGTTAAATAACAAAATTTATAGGTGCAAAACACCATTTGAGTATTTAAGAGAGAGTTCATTAAAGTCCCTTCTAACAACCTGAAAGTATATCTCACCAGCCACTCTAACAACAACCAAACTAGCTGGTTGTTAGGCTCACACCTTTCATTTCATGTCTCTATTAATTTGTTGCTAAGTCTGTTAACTAACCAATTTGGAAAGCTAATATAGTCAAGAAACTTAATAATCAACATGAAATACTGAAATAAGAGTAATTGCTTTAGTCTTATAAATAATATAATAAACAATATTTATGGTATAGCGCCAAGCACATGTCAAATATTAGTTAGGTGATGAGGATTAGTAACAAACCTAACTAAAACAATTGCACACCCTTACATTATAAGTTATTATCAACTTAGATGTTTCATCAAACATGCAGTAGACTAGTGACTACAGCGCAGTACAAGAAGCAATAAGCTGGTTTGGACACCTTTTGCACAGGCTTGTTTTTAATTTCATTATAGAAAACTGGATTTTGTAATCTATGCTCTACTAACATGTACTAAGAATCATCCTGATTCTTATATGTTCTAACTGGTTAAAAAAAAAAATTAAGTTAAAATACATGTTAAAAATGGAATAAAATTATATTCAGGAATATTTTCAGGCAACTACAAGAGATTGAAACACAATTTATGGATATAAACAAAACATTATTCTACAATCATCTAATGCACTACTTGTAAAACAGAAAAATCTCATACGAAAAAAAGAATCTATGTTGTCTTTTCAAAAAAAATATTGGGGACAACATGCAAAAATTAAACACATCAAGTTTATTGATAAAATTCAAGTTATTTCCACAAAATTGCAAGTTTATTGATAAAATTCAAGTTATTTCCACAAAATTGCAACTGTCAAACGAAACATGAAAATTATTAGAGAAATATCTACAACGGAAGGAACTCCTATTATTTGAATTGAAAATATTAGGAATGAGATTCGAAGTGACTTCGAGAAAAGATTTAGAAAATCAATCATAAATAATAACAGACCACAAACCCACCTTCCACACATCACTAACTAGGTGACAATAGAAGATAATGCTTACCTAACTCAAATTGTTACAAATAAATAAATAAAAAATGCTTTGTTTAGCATTGGTAGCAATAAATCTCCTGATCCTGGCGGAATGTCGGCATGCTTCTATAAAAAATATTTGCATATTGTTGACTAATTAAAGTTGTGAAAAGTTTCTTCCATTCTGGAAAAATATCAAAGCAAATAAACCATACATTTATTACCCTTATACCAAAATGTGATAACTCATCCAACACAAACCGCTATAGACCAATCAGTCTATGCTCAACTATGTACAAAATTATATCCAAAATAATAACTAATAGACTAAAGCCGTTACTCCAAAAACTTATCCATCCATTACAAGGAGCTTTTGTGGCTGATAGAGTTATCTAAGATAATTTTCTCATTGCCCATCTTTCACTCCTTGAAATATCGTAAACGATTTAAACTAGACATGTAAAAAGCATACGATAGAATAAAAATGAGATTTTTTTATTTAAAGTACTAATTAAATTTGGTTTCAACAATAAATTTATTATCTGGATCAGAGAATGCGTTACCTCTGTTTCTTTCTCTGTTCTTCTCAATAATGGATCTAATGATGTTTTTACTCCACAACGTGGAGTTAGACAAGGTGACCCGTTGCCCCCTTCCTTTGTATACTATGTGCTGAAGTCCTTGCGATGATTTACAATTTGAAAGTAATGGGAACAAGGTAGACTTGACAATCGAGTCGGGCAGGTCGGGTTCGGGTTACAGAGTTTCAGGTTCGGGTCATTTCAGGTCGAACTTTTATCGGGTTGCAACGGGTCAGGTTATAGCAGGTTCAATGGCGGGTTGGGTCGATTAAACAGGTCAGTTGACGTGGATTTTTTTCCTGCTTTTTGTACTTTTTTTCTCTTTAATAAAATAACAAAAAACATTTTAAATAAATAAATACATATTTATTTAATAAAAATAAAATTTTACTTTACTTTTTTTCTTCTTCATATTTTTATGCTTATATTCTTGATACGGAGGGTCGAACTCGGGTCATCGCGTCGGGTCATACTTTCACCCAGAAATTTCTCGGGTTATCGGGTCGGGTCAAAACAAGTTCCATGAAAAAACTGGTCGGGTTTGTATGACCCAGAAGCAGGTCGGGTTGGTTTTTCAGGTCGGGTAAGCTTTTGCCATGCCTGGAACAAGGATATTGGCTTTCCTATTGTCAAAAGTAGGATATGTATTCCCTTTCTTACCTTTGTTGATGACATTATCATCTTTGCTAGAACTAAACAAAGTGCCTGTAACACCATCAAAACTATTATTGATTACTACTTTGAAATCTCTGGACAACGTTTTAACTTTCACAAATCTGCTTTCCAAAACTACTAGTCAAAGTAAAGCAACCATACAAGCTACTCTATCCATTACAAATTCTATAGCTCTTGATAAATATCTTGGGTGTCCCATTATTAACGACAAAGTTAACAAAGAAACTTTAATGTTATTATACTCTCTATAAAGAACCAACTAACAAATGTAAAGCATTGGTTCTCCCTCAGGAAGGTAGGGCTACTTTCATCCAATCGAATCTATCTGCTAAGCCTAATTACATAATACAAAGCATTATGCTCCCCACTAATATACATATAGAACTAAACCAAACTAACATAATCTTTACTGGAATAAAGGTAATAACCACTCACCGTTTATTAGTTGGGACAAGTTTGCAAAACCAAAGCTAACGGTGGTCTCAACATCAAGAAATCAGATATAATGAATAAAGCACTTCAAATGAAACTGATTTAGAAAATCCTAACTGAACCTAGAATATCTGGGTTAATATCATTAAAGAAAAATACCTTAAAACTGTTAACCTCTTTGAATATTCCGTACTTGAAAAGATTAATCTTGATAATGGCCCCAATTAATTGAACTCCGGGAAGAATTTCATAAATGACTTCTTTGGAATATTGGAAATGGGGCCTCCGTTTCCATTTGGAAAGATCAAGGGATCGATGGAATCAATTTATCAAATCTTGCAAAACCAAATATGGACATCCAAAAGGACTTGACAGTTAAGGTCGCTCATTACCAATTAAATTGGGATGAAAATAAAATTAGAGAACTATTCACCAATCTAGGACTCTACCATATATTTAAAACTCAACTACCAATAAATAAAATCCCTTACAAACTTGTTTGGAGCGCGGAAGAATGGGTCCTTCACCACAAAATCTACCTACCAACTTTATCGAACAATAATACCCCAGTGGTAGACTACCATTCGTGGATCTAGAAACTCGACACATACCCTAAAGTTAATTTTTTTTTATGGAGACTATCACACAACGGACTACCAATTAAAGCAAAACTTCATAAGAAGACATTCCTATCATATTAATTGTGAAGCGTGGTAGAATCTGTTCGAAGATACCAACCACCATTTCTTCGAGTGCCCCCTTACTCTTGAGAAAAGAAAAAATCAAGACCCTAAAGTCCTTACACTTATTAATAATGTAAAACTTAAAAAACAAACCGATTAGAAAAACTCTATTTGAGCTTTTTTCTTTAATGACTAAATATGAATTCATCAAACTTATCTTAACTTGGTGGGATTTATGGTTTTTAAGAAATGTATTTTCCAAGCAGACAATACAGACAAAGTAAAAGATTTTTATAATTTTATCTTTAATCTCAAATGCAACTAGAAGGAAACCAAATTACTAAATATTGACCCAAACCAGGTTGCTCCACCCACTCAGAATCAACCTCATAGGAAAAATTTAACATTTCTTGGAAAAAATCACACAATAACAGTTTCAAAGCGGACTTTGATGGAGCTTTTGATACCAATAATAATGGTGCCATTGGATTTGTCATCCAAGATCACAATGGTTTTCGCATATTCATGGATAATGAATCTGGGATTAACTTGACTATCTTACAAACTAAAACTCTAGCACTCAAATCAACCATCCATAAATTAAAAGAATTGAATATCTTCTTTATTGAGATTGAGGGGGACAACCTATGCCTTATTAACGTTCTCAACAGTATTTGGGCTTGTTCCTGGAATATCACTCCTCTTATGTCTGATATCTGGTTTGAATTGTCTATTTGTCCAGGTTTTATCTTGTTTCATGTCTTCTAAGAGGTTAATCAAGTTGTTGATTGCATTGTAAAGCTTGGTTTCTCAGGACGAGGCTGCTGTTGAAGGACGATTTAGAGCTCTCAGCTCTCATCCATAAAGATGCTTTAGGATGGGCCTACTCGTATTGTTAGACTATCCTAATTCTCTCTGTGTGTTAAAAAAAACAAATATTGAGAGATTAAGTTGAGATGATTATAGTAAGGGTTTATTTGCATAAATTAAAAAGACTTAACTTATGACTAAATCAGAAAGACGATAAAACTTTATTCAATTTCTATTTTTTTTACTCGCTCGCTTAGTTAATGTCAATATATTTTGGAATTGTACGCCAGCCTATACACTACGTTGTAACGAGCTTTTGTCTTTCTTTTTCGATATTATATAGATATTGAATATTATTTATATTGAATAAGGATCCGGTGTGAAGTGCCTTTATGGTGTGAAGTGCGAAGTTTCTCGGCTATATATATAACACCTAATGTTCACATATAACACGCAATCGTTCGGTTCTAAGGGGATAAAAAAATCACCCAGAAAGCGTGAAAAAGAAAAAAATGGTTCACCATTAATTATAAAAATGCCACCGAGTGGATTCATTTAATCTCAGCCCTCCATTTTCTAATCTAATGGCTCAACATTCTTCACATTTCACACCATAAGGGCACTTCACACCGGAACCCACCTCTATTTATATTATATGTGTTTGATCTAAATTATTAAATAGTAGAAAATGAGTAATGCTCATGTTATCCGAGTATATAATAAAATGATTCATTATTCAGATCATCAATATTTTAGTTTATATATTAGTGCCTAGCTTTTTGGCCAATTGAGTTACACATTGATTTATTCATGTGAGATTTTTGATCAATTTAAATGTTGATGCATGAAATGAGTAGAAATTATTAACACTAAACCAATCGACACAGATAAACATTTATGTATGATTTATGCTTACACGACGTTGTGTTGGTTTGAGCTAGAGATGGAATAAGCTAGCTAAACCTTTCCGCTTGTTTTGATGATAACAAACTCAAATATTTGATGTCCTTTGTGTGTTTTAAGCTAACCAGGTATAGATCAAGGATTTCTAGGTGTAGCTTAAACACAAGCGAACTAGTTGTGACCACTGAGGGTCTAGCTTAATGTCTAGCGGGGAAAGTTGAATCTCGCCAAGACGTAATAAGGTGTGAAGTGAAGAAATAAGAAGAAAGAAGGTCTATCTCAAAGCGAGTGAGTTGCGCTGTAAAACTAGAGGATCACGCTTCAGAAAAAAGAGAAGAAATACAAGTAATCAGATTAAAGCGTGTCCACAGGTAGAATCGTAGGTGTGCACTTAGGAGATTTGGTCCAAGGAGGGAAGGCAACTGAAGCTACATCTCAAGGGGAATGGAAATAACTGAAGGTTGTTAGGATTTCTAATTTTGGATACTGGATGTACGAGGATAGCCAAGCTGGACAAATCAAGAGAAACAATGAAGGCACGGATTCCCAACGTGGAAGCTGGATGTTCAAGCTGAAGAAGCACAAAGCGATACGGAGAGTTGATGCATTTTTAGAGTGAAGATGATCACGCAGATCACTGAGATGACTGTCTTCAAATTCAGTGAAGTATAGAATTGCTAGCTTAGGATGTAAGTTAGAATTGCTATATAAGGCGTGCATATGAGTGTTGTTAGGCACGAGTTTTGAGCATCATGAGCTGAAGAGAGCAAAACGATTAAGCTAGAGAGAAAGCTAGAGGAAAGCTACATAGATATTAAGTCGTTGTGAGCCAAGCTATAGCCTAAAACACTTAGGAGCTTGATAGAGAGGGATTACTTGTATGAGCTGAACGTTACTTGTATTTTGAGAGAGAGTTGCACAAAGTTAGGAGTAGCTTAAGTATGTAATTGTTATTAATATAATGCAAGTTAGTGGGTGAGTTTCATCTCGGACTTGTTAGGAGTCTAGGGTTCTCACCTTGGTAAATCTTTGCACGATCCAAGCATCTTTAATTCATATTAATTGTGCTTAATTGTAGCTAATCTATATTCTACAATCTAACTCTATAGCTTCTATAGCTGCCTGAGTTTAACTTGAGATTATTAAAGTTTAGATCATCAATCCTACAATTGGTATCAGAGCTAAGATCGCTCTTGCATTGGTTTACTTGAGTTTAACTTGAGATTACTAAAGTTTAGATCATCAATCCTACAATTGGTATCAGAGCTAAGGTCGCTCTTACATTGGTTCTTACTCTCTCTATAGTCTGAATCAAGAAGGACAAGGAAATTGCTACTATGATCAGGTTGCTCAAGAAATATTTCAAGGAACAAAGCAATTTAAAGGAAGAAGAACACCCGACACAACTTCTTACTAAATCCAAAGGTGTTCCAAGTCCAGATTCAAACTCAAGCTCAAGCTCTAATTTGATGTGCTTAATGGAAGCCGAAGTTCCAAGAACAAAGATCAATACTGAGGATGAAACGAAGAGTAAGTGGTATATTGACAGGGAAGTCCCATGTCGTATGACAGATAATCCTTCTCTTCTACTCTCTTTTCAAGCTAAAGATGGAGGTAGTGTTTCTTTTGGTGACAAAAAAACAGGGTAAAATCAAGGTCAACGGGAGTGTTCATCTCACTAATGCTATCCAGGTAAGAAATGTTAGCCTTGTTGAAAGTCTTAAGTTTAATCTCTTACGTGTAGCTCAACTATGTGATCAAGGAGGAAACAAACTTACATTTATCACGACCTCATGTGTTGTGAGAAATCCAAACCAGGAGATCCTAATGAAGGGTAAGCGAGTTGATAACACTTATCTATTTGAATATAGCTTTCCCCCAGCTAGATAGATGTGCCTCCCCACATTCAAGGAGCATTTAGATCTATGACATCAACGCATGGGACACGCCAGCTTACATCTTCTACATAAGCTTCAATTCAAAGGCCTTGCCCGTGGTCTCCCTCGTATCAAGCCAGACTCGCTGACTTCATGCTCAGGGTGCTCCAGATCTAAAGCAACTACATGTTCGTTTACTTCAAAGAAGGTAGTATGCACTAAAGCACCCTTAGAGCTCATTCGTATGGATCTATATGACGCTACGTCTATGTTTAGTTTGTGATTATTCTCGCTTCACTTGGACTCTCTGGTGAAGCATTTGATGTTTTTCACAACTTATCTCTTCTTTTGGAAAAGAGTTTACGTCACCCTATTCGTGCAATTTGCTCAGATAATGGGACTGAATGCAAGTATAGAGAGTTCCTCACATTTTTCCAAGACAAAGGGATTGAGCATAACTTCTCATCTCTCCGAACTCCTGAGCAAAATGGTGTGGTTCAATGCAAGAATAGAACACTGAAAGAAGTGGATAGAACTATGTTGCTTTCCATCTGTTTACCATCACATTATTGGGCACAAGCTGTGAGCACAACGAGTTACATAATTATCCGGGCTATGTTAAGGCCCATCCTAGAGAAAACTCCCTATGAGCTGGTCAAAGGATGTACACCCAACTTCTCGCACCTAAAGGTGTTTAGATGCACGTGTTATGTCAATAATAATTGGAGAGATCTTTTAGGAAAATTTGATGCTAGGAACGACGAAGCTATATTCCTAGCATATGCTCCAGTTAGTAAGGTGTAAAGAGTTGTAAATCAAAGAAAAATGAAGATATAAGACATCATTCATGAAAAATTCGATGAGTGGCCTCTTGATTCTACTCCAGCTACAAGCGAAGATCCATTTATAAAGGTTAGCAAACCTTCCTCTTTTATTCTCATTGCTCCTCTTCTCTCTGTGAAGGTTTAGGTAGCGAAGATGAAGATGAAGATGTTGTTGGTCTCCCTTCGAACACTAGAGTTGCTTTTAATGACATTGAAGATTCAACAAGTCCAAGTTCCTTTTATTTAGGTACACCTGAAGCTCAAGCGAGTCTTGGTGATATCGCTGAAAGCTCAGCTACATCAGCTTAGAGAAAGATAACCATCTTGACTCTTCCAGGTTCAACTCAGATTGAAGTGCGTAACTATAAAAAAATGAAGGATCATCCAGTGCATAACATCATATCTTCATATGAACAAGGTACACAGACTCGCTCTAACACTCAAAATCCGTATTCTAGCCGCACCTTTGTATCAATTTAGGAACCAAAGAATATCGCTCAAGCACTTATCGATCCGGATTGGGTCATTGCAATGCAAGGAAAGATTGAAGAGTTCAAGAGAAATGAAGTATGGAGACTTGTACCCAAGACAGATGATAGGACTGTCATACGAACACGCTGAGTGTATAGGAACAAGCTGGATGATAGTCGTGAAGTGGTGCACAACAAAGCCAGATTAGTGGCTCAAGGCTATAATCAACAAGAAGTTATAGATTACGATGAAACTTATGCACCTGTAGCTCATATCGAAACTATTGATTGCCTACGTTGCACACAACCAATTCAAGCTATTCAAAATGGATGTGAAAACATCCTTTCTCAATGGTAAGCTTACTGAGGAAGTGTATATTAAAACAACCATCGGGATTTGAGGATCCAACTTTTACGGAGCATGTCTTTTTTAGACAAAGCGCTATACGGGCTTAAGCAAGCTCCTCGTGCTTGGTATGAGTGTCTCTCAGATTACCTTCTCCAGCATAACTACAAGAGAGGTCTTGTTGAAAAGACTCTATTTATAAGGGAAGTTGAAGGTGATGTTCTAATTGTCCAAATTTATGTTGATGATATCATATTTTGGTCGACTAACTTGCTGCTAGTGGAGGACTTAAAGACAACCATGAGCTAAAATTTCAGCAAGAGCATGATAGGTGAAATAACATTTTTTATAGGTCTGCAAGTGAACCAACTCAAGGGAGGAATTAAGGTACATCAACAAAAAGTACATCAAAGAGCTCTTACAGAAGTACGGTATGGAGAACAGCAAGCCACTTGACAGGCGGAGATGGTCGCTAGTTCTCCGGTCAAAATAAATCCCTTCCAACTCCTCTACAAGAGTAGAGTGGCAAGTAGGGGTCGAATTCCAAAGGGAACTGAAAAGCAATCAATTCTCATGATATTAATAAGATCAACTGGAAAAGTAACAAAGGGGGATTTTGTATAACTGATTTCTAAAGATTGTTTGATTAAAATGGGACGAACACTTCATATGATTGGTCTTCACCTATTAGCATGATTCAATGGTCCTAGGTTTCTCTATTTGGGTTCTATCTCCTATTCCTAATGCCTATATGTCTTCTAATTGCCCTAGTCCTTGTCCCTAAATAGCTAATTAAGTCAACAAGCCCTAATAGCCCTTACCTACAAATCCAGTTCTAAAACTATTAAGACTTTCTCCTAGGCAGCATAAAGCACAAGAATAGATAGGAAGGTGCAACACCACTTGGATACTAACACCTCATTAACCTCCACATCCCTACAAGTCCAACTAGTCCAGGTAGTGATTTTTCTACTAAGTTGACAAGGTTCTCCAACTAGGATAAACCAGGCCCTAGCTATATGAAATTGAACTAAACCACCTAGGTGATCAATCCAGAATGCAAATTCAATTCAATAGGTAATAAAAGCAAGAGGATAAAGCAATAGAGATATATTCTAAATGAGAACCAAGGATAGAAACCTCACATTGAATCATCCTAATGGCTTGAACCAACCATACAAAGTCTAGGAGACTACTCCTGGCTCATTGCTAGAACTACATAAATTGAAATGTGGAATAATGGATAAAAGATGATTAGGGAGGAGGCAAAGCTCTCCCTATTTATTCTAAATGACAAAGAATTAACCTAATTAACCCTAGCCCATACTTTACAAATGAAGGAAGCCCAATGCCCAAGCGCAATACAAGGAGAAACTAGGGTTCTAGAGTAATCCCGACTCGACAGGGGCGCGGGCGCGCATGTGTTGGCGCAGTCACGTCCTGGACCGGGCCTTGAAGTTTCGTCTCGTGAGCTGGCACGGGGGCGCGACGCTGAGGCGCGGGCACACACCCTGCGCAGTCGCGCGACTACAAGCACCGTCATGCGGCTCCAGACGCGGTCGTGTCACTGGCGCCAACGGCTCCGACTTGTACCCTTTTGGTTGTCTTTTCGTTCGGAAGTCCATAATCCTCATATTTAGTGTCTTGACTCTTCTTAGTTTGAATCATGGTGATATGCACTCTAGACATGCCAAATCCCTCGATAAAGGAGCTAACGATCACACATTATGATGTATTATACGCTGCCTATCACCGCTACCTACACGTATTTCCACCACCATGAAGCTTGATGCTGATCTTAATGGTGGAAAGGTCAATTCAACTATCTATAGGGAAATGGTAGGTTTGCTTATGTATTTAACTGTTTTTAGACCTGACATTGTCTTTGTAGTTGGCTCATGTCCTCACTTTCAGTCCGATCCTCGTGCCTCTCATCTAGCTAATGTCAAGCCAATCTTTCTCTATCTTAAAGGCACAAATGATCTATTTCTATGGTACCCAAGTGGTGGTGAATTATCCCTCATAGGCTATACCGACACTGATTATGCTGGGTATTTGGTTGACAGAAAGAGCACAAGTGGTATGGCGCAATTCCTTAGTCCCTTCTTAGTTTCATGGGGATCGAAGAAGCAAAACTCCATCGCCATGTCCACAATAGAGGCCGAGTATATAGCTGCAGGTGTATGTTGTTCACAACTCCTATGGCTTAAGCAACAACTTGTTGATTATGGCATCTCGGTAGGTACGCTTCAAATTTTTTGTGACAACACTAGTGCCATCAACATCTCAAATAACCCTATGCATCATTCTCGCACCAAACACATTGACGTGCGACACCATTTATTGCGTGATCATGTTGAGCACAAGCGAGTTGAGCTAGTTCATGTATCTACATAGGAGAAAATAGCTAATATCTTCACTAAGGCGCTTAACCGGGTACCTTTTCTACATCTTAGACTTCAGCTTGGTTTTATTCCTCTTAACTAGACCTCCTCTTCAGTCGTTGTAAGATCCCTTTACATTGGCTATGATCTAGCATACTTTATCTTCATTGGGAACTATAGCTGCGTTGTGCTTCTTGTCTTTTCTTGCTTTCTTGCTCTATCTCTTCATAAGATCTATCTCGCTTGACTTGTATATTGAATGCAGACTGAGTACTATTCTCTATATCTATTGGATGCTCTTCTTGTTCCACAAATAGAGAGGGGTGATTGTCTTCTAAACCATATTACAAGCCTATAGAAATGATCCACTCCTACGGTGTCCCTAGATGACTTTAATGTAACGCTTCCTAATTTCCTGCATAACCCCTCAAATGAAAGTATTCATTTTAGTAACAAAGAGATAGTTACCCCTTATATGAACGTGCTTATGACATGATATATCTTGAGTGAGAGTGTGTTATGTCCGTTATGATATGTGCATTTCTTCCCCTTACTTGCACTTTAAAATTCTTGATGAGCACTTTTCATTGCATCACATCTCAAGCGTGAGCTTATTCTTCCCGATACAAGTAACTAAGCATCAGATGTACACGCACATGATGAATGAAGTTTCTTATATAGCCTCGAAGCCAAGCACAACTTGCCTATATCTAGTGCAATCCGGTGAGGTAATATTCACAACAATTTAGAGTCAGCTGAAGTCGATTACCTAGAGAAATACTCATATATATCTTTTGATCTCGCTTCGAAAGCGCGAGCTAGAGACCAGTGCCAAGCTCATATGGGAAATCATAATTCCAAGGCACTCAGACAACGATGACATGCGAAATCAATTCCAGACATTTGGTAAAAGTTGGTGAACGTATTGAGGAATAAGGTAATTTGAGTTGATGCTCTTATGTGCTTTTTGATTATTATTGCGTGCGTATTTGTTAGAACTTCTAGGATACCATCTATAAAAGGCATGAGGATTATTATATATACTAAGTATGCCTTTGATTGATTATAGTGCTTCACGTTCTTCATGATTACAATCATGCTTAACTGATCTTTGATTGATTTTGCTTGTTTGAAAGACGAGCTTGAGTGTATAGCTTACTTTAGTTCCCTTTGTTGAGCTAAGTATGAATTTTTTTGATGATGCCAAAAGGGGGAAATATACAGGTTTGAGTAGGTGAAGGACTGAGGTAGAATACTCTTTCCGCTGTTGAAGTTAAGAAGATTTTAGTCTGGCTTGGTCTAAGGGGGAGACAAAGGTATACTTGCTAAAGTGTTCTTAGCAAATATATTTGAGCTGATTTATTATATCTGTAGTACTTGATTGAGGTAAATTACATATGTGTAGCTTAAACTGAGTACGCTTTGAAATTTTATATGCTTACGTGTGTATGTGTTTGTCATCATCAAAAAGAGGGAAATTATTGGTTTGAGCTAGAGCTGGAATGAGATATCTAAAACCTTTCCGCTTGTTTTGATGATAACAACCGTATTTGATGTCCTTTGTGTGTTTTAAGCTAACTAGGTATAGCTCAAGAAGTTCTAGGTGTAGCTTAAACACAAGCGGACTAGCTATGATCACTGAGGGTCTAGCTTAAGGTCTAGCGCGGAAAGTTGAATCTCGCCAAGACGTAATAAAGTGTGAAGTGAAGAAATAAGAAGACGGAAGGTCTAGCTCTAAGCGGGAGAGTTACATTGTAAATCTAGAGGATCAGACTTCAGAGAAAAGAGAAGAATACAAGTAATTGGATTAAAACGTGTCCACGGGTGGAATCGTATGTGTGTGACAATACCATTGTCGAGCGCTGTCAAAGTAAATTCCCTTCGAACTACTCTACCTAAGAAAAGCGGTAAGTATGGGTAGAATCCCACATGGAATCAAATGAGATCAATTCTTATGGTATTAGGTTCAATCAACTCTAAAGGTAATGAAAGGGGAAAAATGATGAAACTAACTAACACATGATTTATTGAAGACAAATATGGAAAATACACTTTGCACAATTGGTATCCACCTAACAATTTGATTAAATGATCATCGACTTATTCTATTCGGGCTCTCTCCTAATGCCTATATATCTTCTAGTTGCCGTAATCCTTGTTCCTTTGTAGCTAATTAGTTCAACTAGTCCTAATAGCCCTTACATCTAAATCTAACCCTGAAACTATTAAAGGTCAATTTCTGTGCAACATTAAGATCAAGAATAGATAGGAATGTGTAGCACCACTTGGCAACTAAAACATCATTACCCTCCACACATCTACAAGTCCAACTTGTCCAGGTAAATGATTTTCTACTAATTGGACAAGGCTCTGCAACTCGAACAAGCTAGACTTAGTTATATGAAATTGACTTAAACAACCTAGGTGATCAATCTAGATAGATAATTCAATTCAATGATGAATATAAATAAGAGGATAAAGCAATCTAGAACATATTATTAGAACCAAAGGATAGAAGTCTTACATTTAATAAACTCGTTGGCTTCCACCAATCGAACAAAGTATAGGAGACTACTTCTGGCTCATTGTAAAAACTACGTAAATATGAAATGAACAAAAGATGAAAATGTAATGATGATAGATGGAGGCAAAACACTCATCTATTTATTAACCTAATGAGAAGATATATACCTAATTAACCTATCCCAAAGCTCCATGTAAAAGTAACCCAAAGCCCACATGAAGCTCTAAGTGAAATTAGGGTTTCAGAGGCTTCTCGGCCCGACACGGGTGCGATCGCGCCTGGGCCGGGATCTTGACTCTAGCCCACGTCCAAACGCGCGGTCGTGCACGCCAAGGCCTAGTTGAGCCTATGCTTCTGCGGCCCTGTGTGTGCGGCTCCGGCTTAGTACCCTTAGCAATATTTCTCCTCGAATGTATGTAGTCCTTGTGTTAACGCCTTTTCTTTGATCGTCCCGGATCACGATAATACATGCCATAATCATGCCAAATCACTCGTATTTGATGCTAACGACCACTTGCTACGTTGTACTAAACGCCACCTATCAAACATCTTCACACTTGAACCTTGCTCGTCCTTGAGTAAGTTGCTGCTAACTCCATAGCGATCTCAGCGAGTACGGGAGACTTGACAGTAGTGATTGTCGAATCAAGCACTCCAGCTCTAGGTAACTACAATCATCAAAATCAATGGGCGTAGACCTCCAACTCTACTAGAAATACTCGAAAAGTAATGCAAACTTACTAGAGTCTAACTATCCCTACGATGGCAATCATATATTCCCCAAGTGTTAAACTATGTTCATTCTATGCAAATCACGAACCTGAATCCTCAAACTATGCTAAAGATGTCTCTATCCAAGCAATATACCAAAGCGAATAACGGAAGATCAAATAAGTGACTAATTGTTGTCCTAGCATGTTTCCTACTTATGACAATTATGCACGAGTTCCAACACCTTTGAAAGCAAACAAAAACCACAACTCTACTTAAGTCATATCACATGCACTTTTTATTGCTCCTTATTTCATCCTATTCACAAATTTTGTACTTTATTTTCATTTATTGGGTATCGGGCCCGTTCGTTTTACGGTCCAGACCAATTTGTATTTAGGTATCGAGCCCATCCATTTTATGGTCCGGTCCACTATGAGACTCTCTGCTTATTTAGTCATTGAGGATCAAATCTGGAGTGATCTTTTACACCACGGAGATTGCGTGCTTTTCCGGCTTATTTCACTTGGAGTTCACTACTTTTATTCTCTTTTTCCTTTTCTTTTATTCTATGATGCAAATGGACGGAAATAATTTATTATGACATGTTGACAAACTAAAAAAGAGATGGTGAGCATGCAATCTTAGTATCAGTCCTAATGTGTCCCTAGTCATAATCCACATGCTCAAGTCAAAGTCCTCTACTTGATCAAATATATATATCCTCATCATATAAACTTGAAATATTAACATCTAGAACATAGTAAAAGGATTCTAAATCACACATCTTTATAGAAGTTCACACAACATCAAACTAAGGGAAAAAATATGAATGCCGACTCTAAAATTTAAAAACAACTCAAAAAATTCAAAAACTACTACTATGATAGGTGAAGTAAATCCCTCCCCACACTTAAACCAAACAATGTCCCTAATTGGGAGATAAGGAACAAAGATAACCTAAGTGGAAGTAAGAAATTACCTCATGGACTGTTGCCTCCCGGATAACGCATTTGGTTAACGTCTTATGCCCAACACCTTGCTCTCATATCAACTTGCGTTGGCCCTTCTAAGGGCCAGCTTCCTCCTTCCTGATCCAATATTGCTTAATTCTAAGATCCCCTGTCGTATCCTCTCTTCATCTCTATGTAGCGTCCTGGATGTAATGAAGACATCACTCTAGGTACCTACACAATAGGGGGAAGAGAAGGAGGGTTGTCTCCCTCTAACATCAGTATAGGGGGCCCATCGGTCAAAGCCATCTCCAGCCTGTCTACATCCCTTTCGGGATCAAATAACTCTATAGAAAAAAACCCAGATAACTCATCACCAGACTCTCCATCAGTATCATAGATATTAAAACTCACTACATCACCACCAAACTCCAAAGATAAGGTACCATTCCCTAAGTCTACCCTGGTACCTGTTGTCCTCATAAACGACCTTCCTAGAAGTATAGGTGCATTCTCCTTACCACTCTCCATATCAAGTACGTAAAAGTCCATGGGGAATACTAACCAATCAACCTTAACTAGCACATTCTCCACAACTCCCTTAAGGCGCACAGTAGACCCATCAGCTAATTGGCACTAATATATCAGTCTTACTCATGGGGGCTAGTCCTACTTGCATGCAAAGTGAGTGCGGAATGACATTAATGGCTGCTCCTAAGTCCAGCATGGCCCTATCAAAATCAGTGTTTCCGATACGACAAGGGGATAGTCACCATACTTGGATCACTGAATTTGGGTGGACTGCGTCTTTGTAAATGGTAGACACTCTCTCTCCAGCAGTTACCTTGTTGGGTCCTTTTGTCTTCTGGTTCCGCTTGACTGTGCAAGTTCGTTAAGAGCTTCGCGTACCTCGGTGTGCTCCTGATTAGCTGCAGCAGGGGAATGTTGACTGGACACTTGCTAAAGATCTCGAATAGCTTCTTTCGTCTTTCGGCCTTCTTGTGTCTCGTAGTGCTTATGTGAAGGGGGTTGGGGGTTCTACGAGTAGAGAGGACGGATGTTAAGACGTACGTAATGCTTTGTCGAAGCTTAAAGTCACCTCTCGGGTCTCCAAGATCCTCTTTCTCCTCTATCAGGTCGGTATCATCAACATTCAGCCTCAGAGGGGTCTCGATTCGTCAGTGAGAGGGTGCGGTCACGCCGTTCCTCAAAGACAGATGCGCGATCATGCAATAGGGGTGCGCAGATGCGTCGAGTTTCCGGAAACCTCCTCCGTAAACGCGTGGTCGAGCATGGTTGAGGCGCGGCGCGCACGTCTGCAGAACCATGGGCGCGGTTGCGCTCTAGGAGGGAGAGGTTGCGCCTCTCTGCAGAGTTTTAGGCGCGGTCGTGTAGCTCTTAGCGTGACTAACCCTAAGGCATAAGCAGTAAGGGCGCCGATCTAGGGCCCACGAATCTTAGGGACCAATAATTTTTGTTTAATATGTATATCAATACTAGTAATTATATAGTACAATAAGCCATACTTTATTAAAATAGGTCACATGTTCAATTTCCACATCCTTTTTATTTTTTAATTAAAAAGCTAGATTTTTTAACAAGCAATACAAAAGGAATAGCCTTATACAAGGATTATTAAATCATCAGAGCGGATGATCTTTACAAAGTCTAGCAATCGAAACAATGTCTGGTCTAGAAATACCAATTCTAGAGTTTGTAAACCTATTGTTATTCAGGTTTACGTCTAAGTCTATTTCTTCCTAGTTCCATGTAGATTTTGCAAGGAGATGTGCAACAACGTTTGGGCTTTTGTGGACATGGGAGAATTTGATTTCCTCAATTAGAGCTAATAGATTATGGGCATCTTGAATGATATGAGCAATGTCCTAGGGCATCTTCCAAGTTCTTCGAAGGATTTCAATAATCATCCTATTATCTCATTCAATAACAAGTTTCTTCCACCCCAAAGCTTGGGCCGCCCTAATGCCAGCGAGGGTCGCTAGGGATTCAACATGGAGTTGAATAGAAACCGGTACTGAATTGTGGTGGGTACTGATGATGTGTCATGTAGAGTTTCTTATGATAAAGATGATGCTGCATCCAGAATGGTTAACTGCTCCATCAAAGTTAAGTTTGATCCACCTTAGTGGGGACCATCCATCATTATGATTATGGCTTCTCCTTCTATTGATCAAATGGGAGGTATCTATCTCTTTAACTCTCCTTTTATCTTTCAAGATCCAGAGTTTATGTTGGGAAAGCCCTTTGGCGATAATTTTTTCATGGGATTTGGGGTATTTAATCTATTCTTTGCAAAAAAATGTTATTACGAGTCTGTCAAATATTCCACAAGATAAAATACGCAACAATGCAGTTGGTGTTTGTGATTTTGAAAATGTAGAGTGAGTGTAAAAAATCGGCATTTTACTGGAATTGGAAAGAAATACCAAATCGAGAGGCTAAGATATTAAAGGTCGTAATGGTAAAATTGTAGTGAAAAATAGGTGGTTAGTGCTTTCATTAACTTGGTTACACAAAGGACAAGTGTCAGGGACACGATGAAAATAGCGATTAAGACAATATGTGGTCGAAAGGTTATCGGAGCATGCTTTCAAAAGAAGGATATTTATTTTAGGAGGAATATCAATGTTTCAGTCCTTCTCGTCAAAATGGGCGATATTACGATTTGGAGAGAATGGAAAAGCTGTATTAGTAGAAAGGGGAAGGGCACCAGATTATCAATTCCGAGGTTGGGATGTATATCTCAGAGATCTTTCTTACAATAGAATCAATCAGGAAGTGTCTTATACTATCACAATCCTATTGTTTGGAATGAGTGATAAATTGTTAATTCTAATATTTACGAGTTGTTGAGTATAGTATTCACTGATATTGGTGTGTGGGATCCAATGATCTTTACAAAAGAAATGTTGGAGCTATCGCCAACGAACCAAATGATGTTATTCAGGAATTCTGATTTGATTGAAAGAAGTCTATTGAATTGCCAAGAGAACTTGTGCGATTGTTGAAGGTCTGAGAGGTGATTGTTCTTAATGTATTCTCGTAGATAATAGAACACAAAATTGAGTTAGGATTTGAAAGAAGGCACCAGAGTAGTTTCATCTGGAGAGCTTTGTTGTTTTCAAAAGAGAGACGAATACCAAGACCGTTATCATTCTTAGGTTTACAAATCTTATCCCATCTAATGAGAGGGTGAAAGTTTTTATCATAGTTGTTCCAGAAGAATCTTTTATGAATTTTGTCAAATCCTCACATAAATCTCTGTGAAAAAGGAAGCATTGTATTACATAATTCATTTTGGCAGAGAGATTGGAATGGATGAGCACAACTCAACCTGCTTGTGAGAGAGAATTGGCTTTCCAACGAGTTAATTGATGGGTTAGCGTGTGGTATATGATTCAAAGGATTGTTTGCTAATTTTTCCATTGATAATGAGGATTCCTAGGTACTTCTCTAGTTTTAGGTAATGGGAATACTCATGAGACTTGCTAGGTTTTCAGAAAAAGGTTTGGAGACATTTTTAGAGAACTGAATGGAGCTTTTGTTATAGTTGATTTTTAGACCACTAATGTAAGAGAAGTTGCAAGGAACGAGTTGATGAAGTTTATATTATTGATGTTTGCATCATAAAAAACGATAGTATCATCCACGAAACTAAGGAATGGGATGCTGTTTCCATTTTTGGTTAACTGAATTCCAACATGGCGGTCGGGATTGTTAGCCTCTTTGGATAGCGAGCTTGCAAAAATATCCATTCCGAGAATGAAAAGGAATGGTGCAAATAGGATCACCCTGTCTGATTCCACATGAAGGGGAGAATTCATTTCAAGGTTGGTTATTGATGAGGACAGAGAGTTTAGAAGTGGTAATACATTGTTGGATGATTGAGATACAGTCTTGAGAAAAACCAAAAGCCTTCATGACGGAAAAAGAAAGTTCCAGTCTAGCTTGTCATAGCCTTTTCCATGTCGATCTTAATAACCATCCATTTTGACGATTTCGAACGATTATTATGAAACAAGTGGAAAATTTCATGCGCTTATAGAATATTATCATGAATAAGTCTACCTTTGACAAAAGCACTATGGATTTCTTATATTAGCTTAGGCATCAAGTTTTTGAGACGATTGAGGAGAAGTTTTGTGATAATTTTGTAAGAAGAGTTGCACAGACTTATTGGTCGGAAGTGATTAATGTTAATTGGTTTATCTATTTCCGAATTAATGCAACAAATGCATGATTCCAGTGAGAGTGCATCTATTTTGAGTGGAAAAAGGCTTTGATGGCTTCACTAAGGAAGGTCTGATGATGTTCCAATGTTTTTTGTAAAAATCAATGGAGAAATCATCAGGACCCGGGGTCTTATCTGGTGGTTGCTCAAAGACAGATGTCTTGATTTCCTCCATTGATGGTGATTTAACAAGCATTATGTAATCTTCAAAAGAGATCAGGCTAGGGATAATGCTTAGGTCATATTCTGGGAGGAAATGAGATCTTTGGCTTATGAATCGAAGTGATAGTTCATGCGTAATATTTTTGGAAATATCATATTTTTGGAAATATCTTCTTGATTAGTGAGTAAGGATGCATTCGAAGTTTGAAATTTTAGAATAGATTGGCTATGCGACCGAATTCTTGCGCTGGTATGGTAGTAACTAGAGTTAATGTCTGCATTTGAGGTGGTTGATTTTTGCTCTGCTTTTCCAGTACTTAGTCTGAGATTCAAGTAGGTGCAAGTATTTCTTGGTGTTATTTGTAATTTGTTTCTCACTATATTTGTTGAAAGGCTCTCTGATGAGTTTCTTGTACAATGTTTCTAGTCTTGTTTCAATAGTTTTTACTTGATAAAAGTTATTAAGTGAATTTTTTAACTCGTTCTTTAGAACACTGTTTTAAAATTTTGAGTTTATTGAAAAATTTAAACATATATGAGCCATTAAGTTTATATTTCCAAACTTTTTGAACTAACTTGTTCTAAGATGGAGATTCTGCCCATGCTGACTCATATCAGAACAGTAATTTAACTGAGTTGTTTGAAATGCCAATATTGATCGAAATTAGACAATGGTCGGAAGTGGTAAACGGAAAGTGTTTCGTAGTCACATTAGAGTGGAGTTCATAGAGAGAGAAAAGGACACGATCCAGTCGCTCTAGAATATTATTAGTATGATTTTGATTCTTACGCCAAGTATGGAAAAACCCGAGAACTTGGAGTCGATTAGGCCAATGTTTGTCATTAATGAATTGAATCGATGAAAACGTCGTGGGGAACTAGTCCTCCTATTTTATCTGATGGAGAGATTATATCATTAAAATCACCGATAAGAATACAAGGTATGTTGATAGATAAGACGTTTTCTTAGACTTTTTCCAAAAATTTGTCTTTTTCCTCTTCTCTAGATGGCGCATAGATGAATACAAGCAAAAGTTTAGTTGATTGATAGTCGAATTGGGTATAAATCACATCTTGGTTGACAACTACCATAGGGAAGGATTTAGTGTTAAATTTTTTTAAATAATACCCATAAGCCGCCTTTCATGGAAATGGCCGGGCACCACGGTAATTTGTTAAAACCGAGTCGTTAATATCCTGATTCGTAGGTTTAATACCCGATTTAGTTTCTGCGATGCAAAGTATATCAAAATGATTCGTTTTTGAATAAAATTAATTTTCGCATTAAAAGTAGATCTTCGGGCCCCCTAGAGTTCCAAAAGACAATATTCATAAATACACATTTTTTGACTTGCTAAAAGCCTGAAATAGATAGCACAACATCATAGTTCTCATTACATGACGTTTACAGTTCAAATGATTTAACAGTTTACCCATCAGAAGTCCAAACCTTTGAGACAAGGTGCTACCGCACAAGAGTCTCAAAGGAAAAGAAAATAGAGTAAACCATATAATGATATGCTGCATAAGTGAAACAATCAAAGTTTTGCTAGAGAGTTGGTCTTTTTTTATGCCATGGGAATTGTCATCCCATAAACGAATTTCAGTGTTGAAAGAGGATCTCCGCACACCTCTAGAATTCCAAAAAGCAAAATTCATAAAATAGAATTCCAAGGTTGCTACAAATCGGATGGAAGTCCAAAGTTCAAAATAGTATTTTACATAATAATTATACACAATCCTATCTTGCTGGTTAAGTACATTGATCCAATTCCAGGGAGACAGATGTAAATCAACACATAACAATCACTATCTGGGTTTGATAATTGTTGTTGAAGAGATTAAATGAATAAACACAAATATATGAATTTCTGAATCTATACTGGCAATATTTCAGAATATATTTTTGTGTCACAAGTTTCTGGCTTTCGCCTAAAAAGAGTCTACTTTTGGCCTTAAAAGAAGGGCTTTAGCCAAAAAAAGAAAAAAAAAGCAAAAAAAACAAAATTCATAACAACACATCTAATACTAGCAAGAGTGATGTTCATACCGTCCTAAGGAAGCAAAAAATGGCCAATGAAGAAGGAGAAACACCACAAACAACCAAAAAACCAAATCTGCTCCAAACAGATGATAAACTGGATTAGATGACTTTTCCTTGACTTGGAAAATTGAGGAGCTGTAGATTTTCCAGATATTCAGCCCCCACGAAGACAACCAACCCAGAAATGTCATCAACTTAACTCGCTAACCAGAACCGACACCGGAACCGTAGTGTCATAAGGGAGGAGCGGAAAGTCAGCGATCCAGCCGGAGAAGACACTACCAACAGTAAGGACGACACATCGCTGGAGAATCGAAGCAAACTCTGTGGGCAGGGGAACTCAACGTCAAAGGGAGGGAGACCGACGAGGAGACGATGTAAGCTAGAAAGGAGAAAAGGCAGGGCGGTGGAGGTGATAAAAGGAAAGAGGTAGCGCCGAAAGGGGTTGTAGGGAGCGTTTCATTTTCTGATATGGCTACGGGGAGGAGACTCAATGAAATTTAAAAAGCTGGAAATTAAATATGAATTGCAACAATAAAAGTTAGTACAACATGTACAACC
The DNA here is from genome assembly GCF_046119375.1 of Phyllobates terribilis. NCBI lineage: Eukaryota > Metazoa > Chordata > Amphibia > Anura > Dendrobatidae > Phyllobates > Phyllobates terribilis. Next base: position 168 of record NW_027368456.1, on the reverse strand, counting down.
TCTGAAGTATCTCATGTCACATCCATCCACTTTCTCCCGTAGTTCATTTATTATTTGAAATTCATGAACAATAATTCTATCAAGTGCAATGGTTTTTGTTATCACCAAAAACTTAAAAAATATTAATTTAAAATTGACATTTCAATAACATGGAAAATCAGCCAGGAG
>NW_027368455.1:0-49736 GCF_046119375.1 Phyllobates terribilis | reverse complement strand
AACAATTTCCACCATGACTTCGACTATTTCATGCATAACAACAACAATGTGGATCTTATATTTTTCCTATGGTTTGAACTATGGAAAAATAGAAATCGACTAATCTTCGATAGAAACACCACTCCTAAGTCTAATCCCCTCGACACCGCATCCATCCAATTCCATTGTTGGACTGCGACTAGAGACTTCAATTCGGTCAAGCAACGTCACAAAATTCCCGGTACGGCTTCACAGTTGATAGAAAACTTCCACAATCCAGGAATAGGAGGAAACATAATACCATCGGGCACAGACCTCCTGCAGATTGGTACAAAGTAAATTTTGATGCTTCTTATTTTCCAAATGGACAATCTTACATAAGTAATGTCATTCGAAATTCTAAAGGTGAAGTCATCAAAATTAACCGTACTACGACTAAAGTTTACTCAGCTCTCCAGGGCGAGGCAACCGCGGCTCTTGAAGGCCTCAAGTTGGCACAACACTTGAATCTTCCGAACATTATTCTAGAAGGAGACAATCTAACAGGTATCAATTCTATTCGAAAAATATGGCAGGTACCGTGGAGCATAAAGACAATCATCCAAGATGTTGAGAAAGCAATACAACACTTCAAGGGAGTGAAGATTTTTCACTGCTTCATAGAAATCAACAGGGCGGCGGATTTAATAGCGTACAGGGAAGCGGACAACATTGATCGTGACTACCTAGTGTATTTATGTAATGCTTGTAATTTGCGAACTGTACCTGATACTACTATCAGGACTTTGCGAGAAAGGTTGCGAGCTTCGCAACCTTTGCTCCTTAGTTTTATTTTTGCTTTTGTAAGCATTATCAGGCATGATAATGCGGGATTGCCTCATGGTTAGGGAGGAATCCCTTTGTTTAACATCAATAAAAAAACAATTAATATGAATATGAAAAGGCATAATTAACTCTAAAAAAGAGACATGAATCTCAAAAAATAATTAATCCTAAAACTGCTTGTGAAACTCAAAAGACTTCTTAAATACCGCTCAATTACTTCAAAAACCATTACTGGGACATCCGAGTTCCTATCATTCTCCCCTTCTTGGCTTCGACACGTCTCCATGTCGGCAATGGGTTAGTCCGGATGTAGATAAGGGGTGATATCACCGTCATAGGAAGCATTAGAGTAGATTGCGGCAAAAATATGAGAATCAACACCTTCAAACCAGTCCCACATTCCTTGAATTTGGGCAACACATCTGTAGCAGTATGGTAATCCCAAAATTGCTTGAATGTGACCCAGATGCATCCTTCGCTACCTGGATCAAAACAAGATGTGTGTAGACCATTAGCGTTCTCAAGGAACCGACCATGAGTACCCATAAAATATAAATGCACACTCGTAAGCGCCAAGGGCAGCTGGGTACTCAACAACACGACCAAGATCAAGAACAAGCAATACAACATATTAACCATTGAACAATTCAGCACTAGCTAAGAAAGACCGAAAGGAACTCATTACCATCAAACCTAGAGGATCAAAGCTCATAATCCCATTGGGATCAATCGTTATGCTACCCTAGAAGACCTCCAAATCACCATGTGTAGCAACATCCATACACGCAGAATCAACAACAACTTGAAACTCATGGTCAACAACAACCATCTCCTTACTTACCATGCCAAAAACAAACATATCAACCACCTTTGAAAGGCAGAAAGCATCCATAAACTCACTTGTATCAACAAGAACAACTGATTGGTCATTCAAATAGATTAGGTCACCTACAAAGTCATACCTTGACCCGATTTCCTTGGAAGGCATTTCATCAAACACTTGGTGGGCGGGAAAACCAAGGGCTTCGTTGCAGAAACCAGTTCAACCTTGAATGCCAATGGAGATGAAGCTTGTTCCTGATTTATAAGAGTACCATGTGGAACCTCCACATTACGAAAAAAATCAACACTTGCCACTTCATAGTATCACTAACCCTAGGGTCAACTTCAACATAAGAAAATCGCAAGGCATGCCAACAAATACCTCAAGGACATGATGAACGAACCATTTGCAATAATTACAATGAAGGAAATCGCGGCGAAAGAGGTTACAAGTCATACGACATAAAATTCATCGCAAAATCCAACCCAAAAATGATGTCCACTCAGAGGGTAAGCATACAACATCCTCTATGGGTCCATATTTGGAAACCAAATGAGATATATCGTCGATACTAACTTGATGCAGACGAGACTAAAAACACATAAGTAAAACTCGATCGTGGACATTGTCTGGAATGGCTGATAGCTTTGATATCCACCCATGATTCTTGTTTTCGTCACACAATCTCCTAGAAATCCTTCCGCATCTTTTTCCGAAACTCGTCCATAAATGGGCTGCTTTTTGGAAATCTGATTAGGTTGCCATTTTGATGCTTTTCGAAGGAAAGATTACACATGTGTCCCTATCTCTAGATACCAGTTGATATGAAACGGATGGAGGAAGGTGGATGGGTCGACGACGCACCAAAGGTGGTAGGTTGTGGTGGAGGCGCGGTGGTGAACGCCGAAGGAGGCAGTAAGGTGGGAAGCGACTTGTAAGAGACTAGAGGAAAGTGAAAACTATGGGGGAAAGAACCTAGGTTAAGAGAGGAGATATTCTCATTTCAAAATGAACCAAAATTCAGCCCTACTTCTTCGTTAAAAAGTCTAGGGATAAAAGAGGAGATTATCTCATTACAAAACTATCCTTTAAACTTAGCTTGCTTAAAAAGTTCAACAATGACGCGGTGTTGATTCGACTCGGACAAGATCTAGATCGAGCACGTTGACCGGTTCTTCTATTTGTGTTTGATTGTGTTTGAGAACTAGAACGGGTAATGATAATAACTCGTGGAGGTGCGAGCCCGAACCGGATTTGACGCTGATGTAAAAGAGGATATAATATCAAGTTCTAAATTGCATAACCTCAACGCAATTGTAAAGTAAATACATGCATGATATATATAGCCTAAAGAAGGGAAACTAGGATTTGTCCTTTGGGCCTTATTCTTTGGATCGGCCCACAGTACAAGATGGGAAAACACGTCCTAAAACTGACAAAGATAATTAATAAGAATATCAAAAGACATTATTTATTCTAAAATGGAAACATGAATCTTGAAAGATAACTAATTCTAAAACTGCTTGTGAAACTCAAAATAATTCTTAAAAACCGCTCAATTACTTCAAAGACCATTAATTGGACGTCCGGATTCCTATCACCGAGCCTAGAGATCGCGAAGAAGCCGAGCAACTTAAGTTGTTGGAGGCTCGTATCTTGTCCTTACAAATGGAGTATGAAGGTCGTATTGTTGGTTATGTCAACCGTCAAAACAAGTCTAAAGAGGAAGCTGGTGGAATTGTTGTAGATGTCAGGCCATACTTCGAGGCAAACCATGGTGGGAATGATGGAAGATTTTGCCAAAGGGATATCATGGGACATCAAGGAGGAGAAAAAGTCCTTGGACATGGACTTCCCTGACGGATACTCTCATGCTAAGTACATTCAAGGCAACTTCATATGCGATGAGGCGGGCGATCTGGAGGTGATTTCTGGTGGTGACAAAGACCAAGAGCAAGAGGATGCATGACCCTTTTATCTGAAAAAGTTTACCATTTTCCTACTTTTAAATTTGTGAACATAAGAAGTCCTTCATTGGAAAAGACAAAGACGATGGTTTTGGCCACCCTTCTACCATAGCAGATCGCATAATGATGTAATTTTCCAAACTGACAAGTCATTTCGATGCCTACAAGTCCTAGTGAACCATTTTCATCAGATGTTGTTATTTATGAATGCTCTATTACCTTTTTCCCATGATCACTATTTTTATCTGCGTTAATAAGCATACCAACATCATAATATGCCTATTGGTAAAAGGCTAGGTTGTATTGTATATGTTCTGAAATATTTAGTGTAGACGTGCTATGTGTTATGTACCACAGGCATTGCCATGGGCAAGGAGTGTGTAGTTGTTCTAGGTATTGCATACTCGCCCGTCAAAGAATCGCAAAAAACCTTGAAAAGGTTTGTTTAGTCATTTAATATGCATGATCATATATTCCAAGGGATAAGCAAATGTAGTATGCGTCAGTTGTTAGATTACTTATAGAGTACCTAACTTGTTCGTGGGGTATCACTGACCCTGTGTTGAGTCATCCCATGTTCAATCACTCTTGTGCTAGTTAACCGTGTGTTTTGTGTCGTGTTGGATCCAAGTATCAATATGCCGTAAGTATCCTTTGAGGATTAAAAGCATGTCGTGCTAAGGACATGACCGTTGAGTGTGCAATCAACGACCCTCTTACGCTCAAGTCAGTCGATAATAAGGAAATTTTATATGGTATTGAATCACGTTATTATACTATAAATGATATATTTAAGGTGAATAGAGTTCCAAGCTCCTTGTAATGCGTGTACCGTCATTTCCGTGTAATCGGTAAGCCCTTTGTCCCATGATTCCAGTAATCTAGTATGAACCTTCCCATTAAGGTTCCAAATTGCTTAATACTCAATCTCCAAGTTTGAAAGCCTTGATGCAAACAGTTTTTTGCAACTTTTTGCTTGTAGTGAACCATCTTAACTCATGGCCTTACTCATAGTTCGTCGATAGTGATGATATGAACGATGTCACCTTTGTTCTTCATAGGAGTCTACAATCTGTAACGGGTTGTTAGGACCACGATTTCTGATGGTACAACATCTTTTCACTCTTAGATAAAAGAGAAGGGAGATTGCCTCTTTGCATTTTTCGGTGTCATCCTATCTGACCAAAAGATGTAAGGAAGGACTTTGGCCCACTTTCCCTTAGTGCCCTCCAGCCTCTTTTTGAGGTTTCTCATAATTATCTTATTATTAGATTCTACTTGACCATTTGACTGAGGGTACCTCGGCGTGGATGTTACCAAATTGATATTCCACTAACTGCATCATTCCCCTGTCTTGTTTACGATGAATTGTAAATCATTGTCATATACAATCTCATATAGGATGTCAAATTGGGACAGGATATCCCATTTAATGATGTATATGACATGTTTCTCCTTGACCTCTCTATATGTCTCAGCTTCAGTCCATTTTGAGAAATAATCAGTCATGGCTAGGAAGAAGACGCGTTGCCTAAACATGGGTGGTAACTTACTAACGATGTCCATCCTCCACCTCTTGAATGGCCAAGGCACCAAGGTCAAGTGGAGCAACTCCACTGACTGATGTGGTACAGGAGCGTGCCATTGACATCTGTCACATTTTCTAGCATACACTAATGCATAACGATTGATCGTAGGACAAAAATACCCTAACCATCGTACTTTGCAAGCCAAACTGTGTCCGACTACGTGGTTGCCGCAGTCTTTGTCGTGTATTGACTGCAAAAGAGAATGAATCTCATCCCTTCCCACACATTTGAGCCAAATCCTCGTTACTGACATTTTAAATAACATGGAATCTATTACCTTGAACGAGAGAGCTTTAACCTGGAGTCGTTTAGCCTCCAACATGTCAATTGGAAGGATGACGTCAAGCAATCACTTAATAAATGGCTCCCTGCTATCTCCTTGAACCATCTCTTGGGTACCATGTTTGGTTACGAACATGTCGTTTGCTTCATATTACAATGCTGACGTTTTCATGTGGACAATATTAATATCGCGAAGCTCGCGAGGGTCCTGGGAAGATCCCAAATTTGCCAATGAATCTGTCTTTGTATTGAATTCTCTAGCTACCTGGTGATCTCGAACTTGTCAAACTTTGAAATCAACTTCCAAACAACGTCCAAATAAGCGATCATATGTTCTTCCTTAGTTGTGTACGCCCCTTGGACCTGGCTAACAATGAACAATGAATCATACACCACCTTATTGTCTTTCACTCCAAGATCATTAGCTAGATTAAGACCAAAATTCAAAGCTCGTATTCTTCTTCGTTGTTTGTAGCTTCCCATTCAGATTTCAGAACTTGTGCTATCACTCCTTCTGTGGCGATATTAGGACAACTTCGAGGCTTGACCTCGTGACGTTTGATGCTCCATAGGTGTGCAAGATCAATGTCTCATCTCTTATACGTCCATCAAACTTTCTGCTTCTTTGATTGCATCATGTTCCGATGTCGGGCTAAAATCCGCCAAAAGTTTGTTGAAGCTTGAGATTTGATAGATCTCCTTGGATCATACTCTATCTCGTAACTTCCCAGTTGGATGACACGATTCATCATACAACATGTGAACTCTATCTTTCTCAATATCGACCTTAGAGGATGCGTCTTGAAGTATGGTTTAATCCTTATGGACGCCATCAACAAGGTCAAAATTATCTTCTCAAAGAAGATGTACTTGGTCTCACCATGGAGCAGGTGACTTACGTAATAAACTGGGGATTTCTTTCCGTGTTCCTTTTAAACCACACTGCGCTTACCGACATCTCTGTCATATCTAGGTACAACGGCAATGGCTCTCTGTCTTTAGGCTCGAATAACACCATGAGACTTCTAAATTATTCTTTTAAAGCTTGAAAGGCCGCTTCATGTTTGCTTTCCCAAGTAAAGGAACTGTTTTTGAGGCATCATAGAATGGTTTACACCTATCTAAGGACTTGATGATAAACAGATTGAGCTTACCACATCAAAGGTGTCGCGAAGGTGGTTGATATGGTTGCATTTGAACTTTGACTTGACCAACATGTCATCAATTTACACTTCCATCTTGTCACCTATTTTCTCCTTGAAAATCTTATTCACCAACCTTTGATATGTTACCCTTGTATTCTTGAGCCCGAACGTCATTACCTTGTAGCAATACGTCCTCTGACTAGTTACAAATGACTTCTTCTCTTGATCGCTTACACCGAGTTGAAGCCGATGATATCTACTAAATGTGTCCATGAATGTTAGCATTGTGTACCTAGCCATTGCGTCGATCATGGTGTCGATGTGTGACAGTAGAAAGAAATCCTTAGGACATGCTTTACTCAAGTCTTTATAGCCAATGCACATGATACTTTCAAAATATATTCCACCATCACGACGTCTGGAAACCACTTTGGATACTTCACTTCCCTTATCTTTCTTATCTAAAGGAGCCTCATCAACTCTTCGTCTACCAGCTTGTTTCTCTTAACTATGAACTTTCTACGTTTTTTATTCACTGGTGGAAAGTTGTGGTCGACATTGAGCTTGTGCATCACAACTTCTAGTGGAATCTTCACCATATCTTCTTCGTGCGACCAAGAAAAACAATCACTATTTTCATGAAGAAACGTTAGCATTATACATTGTATGTAATTGTCATGGTTAGATCCAAGTCGTACAATTCATTCCAAAATCGAGGGAAACCTCATCAAACTTCTCAGTTCCTAGTTCGGTGTATTTCCCTCACGCTTCCCCAACCTGTAATTGTTATGCCGCCTTTTTCTCGACGGTTCCCTTCATTGATGCAACATAACATTCTTTCTCCAACCTCTGTTCTACTTTGATCTCCTGGATTCCCCACTCCATCAAAAACTCGATCCATAGGTGGTACATTGATGACATTGCCTTCATCTCATGTATCCGTGGCTTGTCCATAATACAATTCTAGGGTGACTTGCAATATAACACGTTAAATGTTACCATTAGGTTGATGCCCCTTGCGAAGACTGGCATGACGATGATTCTATGTGTGTACCACACTTTTCCCTAAACCTAGATCAATGTGATGCGCATCAAGATAAAGTCCTTCTTAGATAGTCCTATTTCCTTAATAGTTGCAATTGTCACCATGTCCATTAAGCTACGTTGATCTACAAAAAAATCTACACGCTAACAAATTACTTATGCAAAACCAGATTACCACACCGTCGTGGTTTACTTTTGGATCGTAGGTTTCGTTCTCGCCAAATAAATAATCTGGCAAGTCATTGGATACCATTAATGCTTTGCGTTCCTCCTCTAGTTGTGATTCTCCTATTCTGCTCTTCGCATACCTTTGGTCCAGGGAGTAGGATATTCCACGCACGTCTGAACCTCCTGTAATACAATTGATAACCTTGGAAAGTATGGGTGAAGTGGGCCTACCGTACTTTACTTGGTAGAAAAGTTCTAAGTTCGCTCGTGCTCGATCTAAAATCACGTCTCAAATGTTGCCTTGCGCTAGAAGTAATATGACTTGCCTCCTTAATGCCACACAATAGTCGGTTAGATTTCCATGATCACCATGGAAATCATACCACTTTGACATGTCCCTCTTTGACTCTGAGTTGTCCGTCTTGCAGGACACACATGTATTTTTCCTGTCTAAAAATTTAACCAGCTTTCAGTCGTAATTGAAAAGTTATAACTTTTGCCTTAGGAGGATATTTGGTCCCATCCTTCCAATCATAACCTTGACTTTGCCCCTGATAGCCTTACACTTCGCCGCTCCGATGGTATGGCTGGCTCTTCCATTCCCTCCAACTCTCGATAGATTGTTGTCCACTCAATCGTGTGATGGACTGTCGTGAGTGTACAACTCATCTTCCTCCGACATGACTTGCACCAGACTCTTACCTTGGACACCTTCGAAGCTACGACAAGGATATTTGGTGATTTCACGATATAACTCACCCCCCCCCCCCCCCCCACGCTTTAATCATCTTTGTAAAGCCTCTCCTATTGTTGGACCATCACAATTCAAGATCAACACCATATCCTTGACGTATGTGTTGAAGTAAGTACGTAGTGGTTCATCAAGTTTCTATATAATTCGGTATGAATAACTAGGTAGCTTCTCTAGGTTCCGATTACTAGTGAACTGTGTCTTAGATGCATTAACCAAATCCGCAAAGGATGTAATCAATCCATGATGTAAGTGCATTAACCAAGAAAGAGGGGGTCCAGCCAACGACGTGCCAAAGCTTTTCCACATGACCTCCTCCCGAGTTCCACGTTGGATGGAGGTGGTGTTCAAGTATTGCTTATATAATACGATGTGATCATCCCATTCGCTTGTAATGTCATATTTTGGAATGGATGGAAGGTGGAACTTCTTTGGATCTCTACGTGGGAGATCTCCGCAACGAACGGGGATTCTTCGTAACCATTGTGCGACTCTACCTCCAAAGGTTTCAGAACGCATAAAATACGTGAAATGCACTGATTCATCATACTCAAACTATCGTTGATAACGTGATTAATTAATTGATGAAAATCCTTGAGGGAAGCAACCTACGATTGAATCACTTGGTTCGTCTCGGGACCGGTGGGACAAACAAAGGTCCCAGGGTTAGTTGGCACTGTGTCGTTGGTTGCATACCAAATTACCTAGATTATCTCCGTAACTACTTCATGGGGTGAGATCCACCACATACATGTCCTATCCAAGTGGTAATCCTTTGATGTTGACCTTTTGTCTCCCAGTCGAGACTATTGATGCGGTCGACTGCACCTGAGATATCAAAAGTGAAGTTTCATTAGTCAATCGTGGAACAGTCATAATTGTTTCTTTGTTCCTTAAATAAATGATGAAGTGCATCAATGGTCTAGGCAATCTTCTTGAGTTGGTCCATTACCGACAACACAACAACTAGGTTCTTGAGAGACGCACTTGGTTCGTCGTTGACAAGAGGGAATTTTTTTCATTTTGTTCTTGAGAAATTTAAGTCCCTGGATCAACCGCATAATTGTTAGACTCTAGTCTAGACATTTGCTACAAGCGAAGATTAACCTAAAAAACTATCAAAATCGATTATTGTCCCTCGGTGGGCACCAAATTGTTTAGGCAAACAGAACCTAAGATCTAAATTGCCCTTTTACGGACAAATAACAGATTTAGCGAATCGTGCAAGTTGATCAAAGGAAGTAAACAATAACGGAACATTAAATAATGCAAAGCAATGAAATATGACCAGTAGGGTTGGGAAGCAGGTCATGCAATTGATCGTACAAATCGGTTTGGGTCATCTTAATGAACATTTGAACCAATCACCAACATTATAAAATTAAGCAAGAACAAGTGAATGCGAGATAATTAATGTATTGCCTGGGAAAACTATGTGTGATTTAATATTCTATGGTGTTTATATATCCCTAAAATATAATGGTCATATTCTGATACTTATTATCCTCTACTTAAGTCCCTAATTTAATGACTTGATGGTGGAAGCGAGCTGGATTGACCCAAAAATGTCTCCTTTGCTTTGATGTTGAAGATCATGAAGTCATTTCCGTGTCTCCCAGCTGATCATCCAACCCGGGCCACACTCCTTGTTAGGAAATGTGTTGAAACGGGCTTCGAATGAGGCCAAATTTCAGGACCAACAAGAAATAAGATGTGGGTGAGTTGAATTAGACAAGTAGATGATTAAAAAATAATGAGTGATGGCCGATTTTGATACCATGTGAGAGTTCATGGACTAATAAATCGGAGGCGTAAACGTCTGGCATACAAGATTAATTAAGTTTTATCTTAAAATCAATAATAATAGAAAGAGTAATACACACTTATATATTAACCATGTTTACACATATTTTTAAGTAAAATAAATCATAACAAGACTCGGGCCTTAATATTTAAATAAAATCATAGGATTTAATCTGTTTTTACTAGGGATGGTATTAGGCGGGGATCTCCACTTACCAATGAAGAATCCCCGTCATGAAGACAGTGATTGAGATTTTTAATAGGGATGAGATGGGTAGGAGAATAAATCTATACATGGGGATTAGGCAGAAAATAGTATCCGTATCTCGCTCACCGCCCCGGCCCCGACCCGTGGAGAATCCCCGATGGGGATTCCGTGAGGAATTCCATTAGATGCCCTATATATGTTTAAGAATAGTAACTAATCTTTTTTTATTTTATAATATAAATTATCCATATTTGAATATAATAATATATAATAGTTTTATTTTCTGATTGTATGCACAGTATTACAATTATATTTATTATATTAATATATTTTTCATTGAATCCAAAATGGATAAGAAGACCTTAAAATTTTAATTTATAAACAATAAAGACGGGGAAGAAGAATCCCCGATGGGGATGGGTACCCAACGAGAATGAGGACGGAGAATATATATATCTCCAACAAAAATAGGAGCAAAGATGGAGATTAATATTTTAAATGGGGATATGGACGGGGATATCATCCCATTCCCGAACCTGGTCCATTATCATTTTTAGTTTTCACAATACTATTATGTTTATGACATAATCTATCTAATATACTATAATCTTAGGGGATGCAAAAAACACTAAATGTGATCCTAATACACATTAATTATACCCTAATTATGTAAAAGGTCCACATCTAATACTCAATCTAAAAAAAACTAATAATCAAAATCAAAAAATATATTCTTATTTGTGTCATCCACCTAAGCCCAACAAAAAGAATAGGCCCAACGGATAATTCAATCATCTAATATATTATAATCTTAGGGGATGCAAAAAATACTAAATGTGATCCTAATACACATTAATTATACCCTAATTATGTAAAAGGCCCACATCTAATACTCAATCTAAAAAAACTAATAATCAAAATCAATAGATTCTTATTTGTGTCATCCACCTAAGCCCAACAAAAAGAATAAGCCCAATGGATAATTCAATCATCGAAATATTTATATCTCAAATATTTGAAACGTCTATTATTAGCACCTATATCATACAAGATATATATATCACTTAATCAATCTAAAAAAACTAATAATCAAATTCAAAATCAATAGATTCTTATTTGTGTCATCCACCTATGCTTAACAAAAAGAATAGGGCCAATGGATATTCAATCATCGAAATACTTGAGTCTCAAATATTTGGAACGTCTAATTATTCGTAGCTATATCATACAAGATATATATATCACTTAATCATCTGATATGAGAGTATATTATATAATAGAAACATATGTTGGTGTATACAATAAATAGATGATTATAATATTATAATTAGACATATTTAAAATTGTATAAAATAAATTGGAATTTGACCTACATGAATATATTTATAATATTAATATTAGACCTATTTAACATTGTATGAAATAAACTAGAATTACGCCTACGTGAAACATAAATTAAACTCATCACATAAGCTAAAATATTGACATATATAATTATTGGCAACAGGATTCTAGTCTCGTATATGCATAGACAAAGAAGGAAAATAAATCATTTGAGAAAGTGCATTCTAATTCCTACACGTACGTACTACTATTAATCACTAACACTACTATAGCATTTTGTAGGTGTTGGATTACATTCTTTAAGAATTGAAGTTTAAGAATAACCTGTTCCTTTTAAGCGGAAAATATAATTAATTGGATTGACATAAGTTTTTTTAATCTTGAGAACCTTTAATCTACGACATAGAAAAAAGCCACTTTGATCTCTTTATTGAAAATAAAAATTACAAACAGAAAATAGAACAACACACTCTTTACTCTTGGTGTCTTCTCTCTTTCTCACAAAGAAAGCTTTCATACTAAACTCGTCACTCACAATCTCCTATCACACTTTACACTCACCAAAAAAACATAGAGAAAGGAAATTGAAAAGTGTTGCAAATTCCTAATACTCTAGCCTATTTATAGACTAGCTGAATAATCTCTATCTTCAGATGAATCAATCCCATCATGTAAGCTTGATCTCTTCTCTCTGATTGGTTATCAAGATTCATTTTTTGTGATTTATCAACGGCTTAATCCACTTGTTGATCATGCTCTGCCCAAGTGAAACGTGTAAGGCTCATATGAAGTTGCCTTGGAACTTGCTCGATGTAGCTCATTCACATTTAACACATGCTCGTTACCTTGTGCAAGGTGTTTCTTGATCTTTGACACTCTTCACGCTTTGTGGGTCAAGTAAACATCACACGATTTTCTTTTTGCTTCTCTGATGTGCTTCCTGTGCAGCTCAATTCTCAACGGCATCCTCTCACTTGCATTGATACCTTGTCTTTACTTCAACTCTTGAAGTGACTATCTTAATCCCATCAGATCATGATAGTGACTCTCTAGCTAGTCAATCTAGTCCATAATCTCGATCAATGTAGGTCTGCAATAATCAACCCTCATACAGATCATTAAATATTAATTTTTATCATCAAAACTTGAGAAACCTCTTATAGTTGTTCATCCTTAAGTAACAACTTTACCCTTTTTGATATTGACAAACCTATAGAACAAAGCTTATCATCATATAAAATAGAATAATAGTGTAGAATAAAACAGACCAAACTTATCAAGCTTTTTCTTTCAAATCCCCCTAGCATGTAAATGGATCAGCTTAATTCTTCATTTGACCAAGATATATCTAATTCTCCCTTAACCTTAGCTAACATCATAACACCATCGATATGCACACATGTAACTTTGCCTCTTTTGACATCAATGAAAAACTTTCTAAGTATAAATAAAGGGAACGTTAAGAGATTAGACTATCACACTATTCTCCAGCGAATGAATATGCACAAAGGTTAATATTGTCATTTGAAGCATGCAAATGAGAGAAAACAAGCATTTAAAGTATTGAAACATGATATGTATGCTTTTATATTGATTTTTCAATCAACTCACAAAGACATAAGGCTTTAACCACCTAAAGGATCTACATATGCAGATATAAAAAATAGTGGGAGTAAGGGATAATTTAGTTGTGTTGGTTCGCTTCCTTAAGCAACTCAATAATCTTATCATTTTGAGTGGTCATCGTATCAAGCTTCTTTGTCACTAACTTAGCAAAGAATTTAACAGAGCATTCCACTTTGTAGATTGCTTCATCTTGGTCAATGGGTTGTTCATCTTCTTTGATCTTCCTTCTAGGAGCGGTAGGAGAAGAGAACTCTAAGGCACCTTCAGTGGTTCCATACCCGTAATTAGAGACTGTCGCGCTTGTCAACACTGTGTAGAACATCTTCTCATTGCACAGAGTGTACAAGTTCAAATTTTCCATTATCCTCTTGATAATGTGTGGATATGGAAGATCATGAGTTGTGGACTCCTTGCAAGAATATGTGCGTGATTATTTAAGGCGTTTGTATCAACTCTCCCGTAAGCACTTTGTCCATAAGAACTCCATCGCCTATGTTGACTATGACGTGCTTGCCTTGGTGTGGCTGAATGTTCTTCATACTAAAGTAGTGAAGAAGGTCCTTCTTCAGATTGAGCCTGGAAGTGTGGAGCTTGTGAGGAACATTTAGGCCAAATGAACTTGCTTTGATGTCACGCAAACCCATTCGGACAATCATTCTTAGGCACGATGTTTAATCCATGCCTCCAACCCATTCTTTTTTAACGAGGGTGAGGTAGTGGTTGCACTTATTCTATTTAAGTTGCACCATATCACTTGGCAGGGATGGATTAGCGGGCTCGCAAACAACGAAGTTGTTATAGAATAGTCAAACCATCTCCAAATCTTATTAAGAGAGTGATGGATCGAGCTTGTACCACCCTTGCAAGTTGATTAGGTGGATAACATCACTTAACTCAGGATTAGACCTGAGCAAAAGCGGGCAGGACCGAGAGTCTTCCCAACTCGTCCGGAAAGATGTAAGGATATAGGTATGGTCATTTTTTCCATTTTGACTGGTTGACCTAGCCCAACCATTTATGTGGGCATATAGTGGACACTAAATTTAACCATTTAGCCTAGTTAGCCCTTCTATGTGTCTGAATTATTATTTTTATTATTAATATAATTTTAAATAGAAGTATAGTATATTTTGAGTTATATAAAAATTATAAAAATGTAACATTAATGCATTATCACAAAATATAACCACTCTTATTCAGCTCATCATTCAGGACCTGTAAAACAAATATGTGGCCCATATTTTTAGCCCAAAAAACCTACACTATTGAAATTAAAAAAAAACAATCATAGTAGCTGAAACGTGGAAAAGAAAACAAGTCCGAGGAGGTGATCAAATTCAGCCTTTGTTCTGAAACACGAGCTGAATCATAGTAGCTGAAACACGAGCTTGACATCCACCTCGTGAGCTTCCCAGTCTAAAGAACGGGAGATTCTTAGTGTGCGTCAAAGAAGAACAAATATAACCACTCCTTTTTTCGTGTTGGAGGTGATCAAATTCAGCCTTTGTTCTCATCTACTTCTGACAACGACTCCTTTTCCTTATGCTTTGGTGGGGTTGATTCACCATGAATAGACATTCCATAAACTTTCTTCTATGCGTTGGGGGATTTTTAATTGCAGTCTTGTCAAAGAGCACAATCATTGGAGACTTTGTCTCAACAGTGAGTACAATAGGTTTAGGATAGAGGATCTTTTTGGGATGGGTCAGGGATAGATATTTGGCATGTGGACTTTAGAGGTGAAGACCTGTCGATGGTGGAATTTTTAGGCTTTGAATGCCAAATACAGTTTTAGCTCATCACTGGTCAGATCAGTGATTTTCTTGCTTGAGGAATCCATTTGGGTTGGGAATGTGAGGAATATAGTAAAGGTATAGAGAGGGATATTAAAAGAAATAATATTTGAAGGCAAGAAATATTAGAGAAAGGGTAGGGAGCTACACATTGTACCTTGTCTTTTATAACCAGTCTCACTCAACTCTCTGGCATGCTCCGGCTTCTATATTTCGAATGGTAACAAAGCTCAACGTTCCCTTTCAAAAGGCTCTATTGATTCAACGGTCATAATTTGTACCACAACTTGTTATGCTGAATCAAAAAGCAATCTCGGTTGCGTTGGAACGTTCTCTTCCTCCCACGCATTAAATGCAAAAGTGGCTCAGGAACATCTGGTGTAAGAGATTACATCCCGTTTTAAGTGACATAGAGAGAGGGACAAATAAATATTGTTCATGCAATGCAATATCACATAAGCTTAAGCATAATACAAATGTAATCAAAAAATTATTGGGTAGGCTTTTTGGCAATTGTTGTGAATAGTCCATTTATGACTAAGAGTGGGTAGGGAGTGGAGCACATGATTCAATCTAAGGATAATAGTATAAACATGGATCATTTCTCAGGGGTTATGCAATAGGTTTACAAGCGATCTCCATGTTTATGTCATAATAGGGTAGGCCTTTTGTCACTAACTATGAATATCCCAGTGTGACTTATGGGTCTAGGGAGTAGTCTGGTTAAGGATAGGATGATAAGCGTAGATCATCTTTGGGGGCTTTGTGATGGGTTAAAAAGTGATCCCTATGTTTATTTTGGAATTAGAATGAAGAGCATGTAAAAGGGTGAATAAATTATCATGTTAAATGCAACAAGAAAACATGATATTTAAGCCGTTTTAAAAATATAGTACATAATCATGCGAGAGACATAATAATATGTTGTTTAGGGACATCATTTACTCCTAAGTTCCCAAAATACTACAAAGTAGCTATTTCTAGTCAAAGTTAGAGGAAACTTACAGTGCTTGAAGAGATAGCTTTTAGTCAAGGGGGTCATTCCAAGTAGAAGTCTTAGGTGAATAAAAGGTAATATGTTCAAGGCTTTAGTTAAGATGTCCATTATTTTCTTTTCAATTCTACAATGTGTAAGCTGGATATTCTTCTTTTTCACATGATCTCTAAGGAAGTCATGGTGAACACCCATGTGCTTTGTCTTGGAATGATGAACATGATTCTTTAAGACATTAATAGCGATAAATATTGCTTGAGCCAAAGCATTTTTGAAAACAGAACGCTACGGCGGCTATATTCTCTACCTTAGTTGTAAATAGCATGATTGAGTTCTATTTGCGTGATGCCAAAGAGACTAAGCACAACCATAAGAACTGAGCCATTCCAGGAATGCATGCTCTTATAACCAACAAGGTAGTTTGTGTAGTATGCATCTGTGTAGACTACTAAGTTGAATACTCCCCCTTTAGGATACCAAAGACATAAAATCCATTTCCCTTTTAGGTAGAGTAGTACGCGCTTGAAATTTGAGATATTAGACTCCATGAGATTGCTATGAGAGAGTGCACATAGACTGATTGAGAACACGACATCTGTCCTTGACGGGGTAAAATACATTAGCGAGTCCACCATTCCTCTATAGGTTGTCGCATTTGCCTTTAAGCTTGATAAATCTGCATCCAACTTTGCAGTTGTGGACATGGATGTTAGGACTGACTTCCTATTCTCCATCTTGAACTTCTTGAGAAAATCCCTTATATATTTTTATTGATGAATTTGATAGTCGTCCTTCTTTTAACAACTAGTAATACAAGGAAGAAAGTGAGTTCACCAATGAGACTCATGTTGAATCTGCTACTCATTGTGTCCTTGAAACTTTCTACAAGGAGGATGTTAGTGGAACAAAATATAATATCATCAACATAAACTTGCACTAAAAGGATATATTCTTGGGCTTTCTTGATAAACAAGGTCTTGCCAATGATCCATCTTCTATAATTGTTTCTTTTTAGGAAGTCATACAAGCAATCATACCAAGTGCTTGGAGCTTGCTTGAGTCCATGTAGCGCTTTATCTTAGGTAGTAGCCATTATCTGGATAAGATTGATCTTTAAAGCCAGGAGGTGTCTTGACATACACTTATTCATTGAGCATTCCATTGAGGAAGGATGTCTTCACATCCATCTTAAAGAGTTTGAACCCTTTGTGTGAAGTGAAGGCAATGAGAAGGGGAATGGCAAGTCTAGCTATTGGTGCATATGTCTCGTAGTAGTCAATTCCTTCTTAGTGGTTGTAGTCTTGAGCTACTACCTTGTGGCATATACCAACTCCTTGATCATCTAGCTTGTTTCTAAAGACCCGCCTTATACTAATAATTTTTCTATTAGTTGTCCTTGGAATCAAACGTCAGACTTTGTCCCGCTCAAACTCTTGGAGTTCTACTTACATAGAAACTATCCAATCACGGTCTTTGAGATCTTGTTGAATATTCTTTGGCTCTTCCACAGAAACAAAGGCGTTGAAGGCAAACAGGTTCTGAAGAGAAGATTGTGTTGGAACTCCTTGTTTGAAAGGAGTGATTATTTGATCCACATGGTGAGACTTATTTCATGAAAATTTCTTATCTTCACCAATAGCATCAGGGAACTCTAAGAGAGACGTGATGGGTTCAACGAGTGTAGAGGATGTACTCGCTTAAGTTGTAGAAGTGGTTGCTTTATATGTTGGAGGTCTTGCTTCTTCAAAAGCATGACTTGTAGAATCAAGAGGGGAATCTCTTGATCTTCATGGAGACTCGCTTCTTCAGAAGGGAGAGTCACTTCATCTGAAGCGTGAATCACTTCGTCTTCCTATTGAGTTAAATCTTCATGATCAGGCACATTTTTGATTGCAGGTGGATTTCCATGTGCTTGGTCATCATTGTCAGTATCGTTGACTGAAGTTGAAGTAGTATTTTGTTGATGCAGAGAGCTTGTAAGAGGTGAAGAAGAGTTGATTGTTGTGAACGGGTCTTGAATAGTTGAAGTTGTTGGAGTAAAGAGTTGCTCATCAAATGTCACATGAATGTTTTCTTTAATCTTCTTCTTTTTCTTATTGAGGACTCAATAGTCCGTGCTTGTTGAAGTGTAACCAAGGAATACTGCCTCATCATTCCTTCAATCAAATTTGTCTAGGTTGTCCTTCCCATTATTCTGTACATAGCACATACAACCAAAACTCTGAGGTGGGAGATGTTTGGTGTTTACCATTTGAACAACTCGTATGGAATATTCTATATGAGTGGCCTTAGCATCTCCAAATTGATGATGTATCCTGTTATTCTCATTATTTGGGCCCAATAGTGGTGAGAGGGCCACTTGAAAGCAGCATCGTCCTCTCCATATCTTCAAGTGTTCTTTTCTTCCTATTTACTACACCATTTTGCTAGGACGTCCTTGGGGCTTGATAGGAGCAATCCCGATGACGCCAAGGGTGGTTTATAGGTGACCTTAGTGGAATTTTGAAGCACTTAAGCATTAAATGAAGCATATGAGGCATCGAGACAAAGATTCTAAAGTAAAGATGAAGACGTGTGAAAGTGGAGAAACTTCTGCAAAGACCAAGCCGCGACTGCGGTCCGGCGATCCCTGTCGCGCTTGCCGCGTAACTCTTTGACTGGGAAGTCTTTGTAACCGCCTCAACATTATGACTTTGAATGGTTTTGAAGTTACCATTTTGAGAGAGGGGTTTATATTGTTTTTAGGGTTTTGACTAGAAACAATCATCACTTTTCTAAACTCTCTCATTCTTATTTGTACTTGCCTCTCTAGAGAACTCTTAGATTAATTTGTATTGCAAGATGAAGATGATGAGGAAATAATCCTCTTGATTCGCTCTTCGGATTGAGTCTCCCGGATTTGGCATATATTGTAAGATTTTGAACCCCTTGTTTTATTCAATATATGGTTGTTCTGTTAAATCTTGTGTTTGAGCTTTGATTGATTTGTGTTGATTTACCTAGTTTGGCCAACTAGGTTTGTTAGTGTTTATCATAATGCTAGATTAGATAATTCAATTAAAAGAATCTTTTCTTGTGGTAGCAAACATAATTTGCATAAACTATTTGCCAGTGCATCTTGAGTAGATTTATCAAATTTGTGTAGAGTATCTACGATTTGTCAATGATATTGCACGAACCTATCTATTCTTGGTAGTAATGCTATTACGTTATTGAATCTTGGGATTTACATGGTTATAGCATAGTAAGGGTTTCTAGGACTATTTGGACTAGTTTCTATCTTAGAACAAGGATTAGGACAACATGTTGAATGTATGAATATAGGGTGTTCAGAATCTATAATCTATTGCCTATCTGCTTGCTGATATATGAAGAGTGAATGTTTTAAATCTTACTTCCAACTAATTGTTATTGCATGCTTTGATCACTTTCAACCCCCCCCCCCCCCATCCCCCAATTGTTACTAGTTAATCATACATAGGTATTGAACGGAATCTTATCTCCCTTGGGTACGATTCATACTTCCACTATACTTTGTAGTGAGAGTTTGGTATTCTTTAATTTAGGCAATACCACTTAGACTAGTCAGGGCTGAAATGTTATGGCTTATCCCCTTGTCACTGCAAAGGGTTAGAAACTCACTATTCTCGCATTCTAACCCATGATCAGA
The DNA here is from genome assembly GCF_046119375.1 of Phyllobates terribilis. Lineage (NCBI taxonomy): Eukaryota > Metazoa > Chordata > Amphibia > Anura > Dendrobatidae > Phyllobates > Phyllobates terribilis. Next base: position 29,725 of record NW_027368455.1, on the reverse strand, counting down.
GCGAATAAAATAGAGAGGTAACCCAAGCTCTTTTTAATAGAAGAACTAAGGATGAAGATTCAGAGAAAGCTTCGTCCTTTTTCCTTAAAAAGGTATCGAGGTAAATCAAGAGTGGTCATCCACTAATACATAAATATACCTTTAACTTCATGTGCTTTGAACACGCAAGAGTCCACAACGATCCATATGGAGTATCTCCAAAGGATGCTTTGTGGATACTACCTTTTTCTGTTGGAAAGGTTGACTTTAGGCTTTGGCTTTAACACAATCAACAGAATGGTTCATGCTATCTGGCTTGACCTCGGGGAATCCTCACACAAGCTCCTTCTTCTTAAGCTTGCTCAAAAGATGAAGACCAACTTGACCTAGTCGTTGGTGCCATAAGTTTGACATGTCGACTATAAAAGCTAGGCATAGGTGACTCTTTGTATTAAAGATGAAGTCAAAGAGGTAGCTATTCTCGACTCGCTTTCTCATCATGATAACTTGGTTGTTAGGAGCACGAACCAATCAATCTTTGGTGGTGAAGGTGACTTTATTTTCTCCTTAATCACGAATTTGAGCGACACTGACGAGCTTGAAACATAGATTCTCCACCAATTTACGTTTCTTATTTGAACCCTCTTAGTTAATTGTACACTTCCAACTACTTTGATCTTTCCCTTCTTCTGGTCTCCGAAGAATATGTTCCCTCTTCATGTAGCTTGAGATGATATAATCAAGTTGGGTTTGCAAGTCATATGAAAAAATCAACCACTATCAATGTACCAGTTATCACGACTCTGTATTTCAACTTGCAAGCAAGACAATAAAGATTTTGGAACCCAACGAAGCTTTGCTATCAGTTATAGCAAATGAAGTCTTTGAGATCTTGCTTTTGAGAAGCGTCTTTTCTCTAATGGTGCTTCGTTCTTATGAAACTTCTTGACCATATTAGTCATCATGACCACTTCTATATCATCATCCTGGGCACTTGAGTCCTCATTCTCCATTCACTTGAGGACTTTTTCAGTTTAAGCGCAATGCCTCTTGACTTGTTTGATGATTTAGCTTGCGCGTTATCCTCAAGCTCTTGAATTTGGAATTTCCCAGCAAGAACTTGCACCGAGAGCTCCTTATTTTCGTTTGATTGTTAGCATGATTCTTCTGGTAGTATCAAATTCGTAGTTCACTCCATGTACAAAAGCGAGTGATTGTTCCCATTTCTCTACCTTTACACCGGCTTAACTTATTTTATCAAGCAAGATTTGGAATCTTGAATAATAATCAGATATAGCCCCAGTGGCTTCCTAATACTCTAGCCTATTTATAGACGAGCTGAATACTCGCTATCTTCAAGTGAACCGATCTCGCCATGTAAGCTTGATCTCATCACTCTAATTGGTTATCAAGATTCATTTTCTTAATCTATCAATGACTTAATCCACTTGTTGATCATGTTCTGCTCAAGCAACACTTGTGGGGCTCGTTTCAAGTTCCCTTGTAACTTACTCGATGTAGCTCATTCACATATAATATGTGTGTGTTAGTTTGTGCAAGTTATTTCTTGATCTCTGATGCGCTTCACGCTTTGTGAGTCAAGTAAACATCATGAGCTTTGCTTTTTTCTTCTCTAATGCACTTTCAGTGCAGTTTGATTCTCAACGAGATCCTCTCGCGGGCACCGAGATAGGTTTCAACTCTTGAAGCTACTCTCTTAAATTCATCAGATCACGATAACGACTCTCTTGATAGTCAAGCTAGTCTATAATTTCCATGAATATAGGTATGCGATACTCAACGCATATAAATTATCAAATACGAAATTTATAATTATTAAAATTTGAGAAAGCTATTTAGATTGTTAACCCTTAATTAATAATTAGGAACTTGTTAATTTCTTACGTACGTAAGTTGCATACATGCCGTCTCATAATGGAGTAATGTAGACCTTCTTAAAACGATCACTATGAATTGAGATGTAACGTTCTAACTACGCCACTATATAAGAAAATTGATGAATGATTACATGTAAAAGGTTTTTTAGTCCTACAAGAACAAAATTCTCCTACTCAACCCACCTGACCTTGTCCCCAAAAGTAATAAAATTATGAAAAATAATTGAGACAATATTGCGTAAAATGAAGGTTTCTACAAGTACAATAAAATTAGAGGTCAAATGCTTATTTCATTTAGTGTTTAATTGTGGTGGACGTTTATCATATGCATTACGGGGTTTATATGTTTTACCTTTTTACAAATATAAATATAATTAAAGTGGATTTTCTATTAAGAATATATATTCTTATGATAGCTCAAAAAAATAAGAATAAACAATATTTATAGAGCAATTGATTGAATATGTATCTATATTAATCTTTAATTTATCGTTGTCTCAGAGACAAAAAAGATATAGTAAGATTTTTGCTTATATAACTGTTAAATTTGAAACATAGTGGTGTAGATGGAAAAAATCATATGAGAGAGTGCGGTTATAGACATTCACAACTGAGTATCATAGTTTCTCACATAATCAAGCCTATGAAATTCTACAATAAAACCAATTAATGTTGATACCAATACTTTGAAATACATAAATTTGATCAACGACATCTCTCCGACTCCTTAGGGCTCTCTTTTCTTCAAACTTTAGTATTTAGAAAATTGATTCACACCAATCAAACTTTTATTGTTTTTCTCTCTTTAACGATTGAACTATTCGAGAATTGGAATGATAAGTGCATACCAAAACTGATTTTTATATCACAGAGTCGTCAAATCCGTTGTAGGTTTATGGATGAAAAACTTTGTGATACCCAAATAACCTTATCATTGTACGCTTACAAATATTGAATAAAAATAAATTAATAATAGGCGACTCGTCCCCTTAAAAATAAGGAAAGTCATTCTATGTAAGGTTCAAAAATTTCCGCACGATGACCGTTTTACCCTATCCGAGTTTCGCAACTGAAAATCTGAAAAAGACGGATGACGGGTTAAATGGATGGTGGGTGAACGGATGGTGGATCGGATGTGGATGATGGAAAATCACCCATCACCCGACACCAATCACCCGTATATTTTATATGGATACAGTTCAAGTGTAAAAAAATCTTATGGTGTAAAATAAGAACAAATCTTGACTGTTGGATCATTTCAAGAAAATGCAAGTCGGGGGCCCAAAAATGCATGCCGATAAAAAATGCATGCTGGAGGCTGAAAAATGCAGGCCAATAAAAATGCATGTCAGATGCCCAGAAATGCATGTCGGAGGCCCAAAAATGCATCTATATTTTGCATGCACTTTTAACACATTAGCATGCACTTTTTGCATATAAGAATGCATTTTTCGCACATAAGCATGCACTTTCAACGCATGAACTTACATTTGATTTTAAATGCATTTTTAGCCGAACTTGAATGCATTTTCAAGAAAAAAAACATGCATTTTCAACATATATACCTGCATTTTTGCATGCTTATTTTTTAAATGCATAAAAGTCAACTCACAATACATATGAATCAAAATGCAAGTTTATGTGTTAAGAGTGCATGGTTATGTGCTAAAAGTACATGCTAATGTGTTAAAAATGCATGTAAAATATAAATGCATAAAAGGGCATCATGCTTACATTTTTATTGGAATGCATCTTTGGGCCTCCGGCTTGCATTTTTATTGTGATGCATTTTTGGGCTTCTGGCTTGCATTTTTATTAGGATGCAATTTTGGCCCTCTGACATGCATTTTTATTTGTTCTCATTTTACACCATAAGAATTGTTTGCATCTGACACTTTTCCTTTTTATATATATAATTATATTCTTAATATATTACCTATATTAATTTTTTAATACAAAAATCAAAACTTGCATTTTATATTCTTTGTATGAAGTGTGAGCGAAGTTACAAGGAAGAAGACAATATGATGGACGAGCTGTCTAATTTTTAATCCTTGTTTATGTAATATTTTTTACATTTTCGACATCATGTAATGTTTTTTAAGTGTTAAGAATACTAATTGTCTCGTACGTTTTTGGATTATGAATTTTGAAATAATTTAAAATTATATATATGTAGTTGATAAAAATATAATATGAAAATTCGGTGGATAAATGGAGCACCCGTGTCACTCGTGGGTGACGGGTGGACGGATGATGGGTGATATTTAGACGGGTGGTGGGTGGGTTGGATGATGAAAAACATGGTGAGTAGATGATGAAAGTGGTAATTTCACCCACTACCTGACCCATTTTAAACCCTAATTCTATGGTTGAGTTCATTAAATCAATTAAATTAATTATTCATGTGCTAGATGATTAACATGAAATAAACCAAACAACTTATCAGCTATGTGGAAAATGTAAATTTTATATTGAAAATTGAAGGATAGAGAGCGTGTTATATAAGTTCATGAATTATTTTTTTTATTTTCAATTAGTTTTTGGATAGAATTTTATTGGATTGTATGTTGGGCCCGAATATGGTATCATACCGGGTTCAATTTATGAACTGGGAGTGGTTTTCTAATGCAGATTGCTCTTCTGACGTCTTATTGACACCAGACTTGTCGGTCTTAAAAAATGATAACAAGTATTAAATGAATCAGATCCATTATCACTTAAGAGATTTATGAAAAATATTAATCTCGTATAAAAATTGAAGTCTACAAATTACTCATCTTATCATTACTTAATTTTATAATAAAATCCCGTTAATAAATTATATGATCAAATTAGTTTATAAGCAATTGAATGACTTTTTGTTTTCAGGGAAATCGGCTACACAATATACATTAAAGAGGTAGAGATTTGAACTATCGAGCATGGAGGAGTACCTTACCTTCACATCTTTCTTTGTCTCCCATATTATATCATTTTAACTTTTATGCCGACTAAGTCACTTACACACAAAAGAGGGCCTAACTCAACTGATGTAGGTAAAAAACAATAATGCTAATATCATGAAATAAGAGATTTAATAGTGATAAGATAAATTTCCACTCACTAATCAATTGCTTGTTTTACGGAGTATGTCAATGGATCACACTGAAGCCCAACTCCTACGATTTCATCATTGGCTGTTATGTCAGATCGAGGTCATTTCATTGTGTATTAGTATATTATTTTTGTTTTTTATAGTATTGGTTAACACGAACAACGATAATACGGAAGACAATCCCTATTACCGAAAAACAGTACCTAGTCTAACATTGCTAGAGATACCACAACAAGGTACGAGGACAATTCACTCAACCACTACAATATATGAGTGTTGGGGTCGAGATTTTGCAGCTAGTGATCGAAACGACGTCGATCCCACGAATGTAAGAACCACTTTGAAAAAGTCCAAATTGTTAGGGGATTCCTATCATTGCGGTTTCAACCTGCTGAAGACCTATTCTCCATCGGTTCCTTAAAAATCTGGAAGCAGTTGTAACCATCCATGACTTGAGAAGCAAGACGCTGCTAGAGGACTATAAGGATTAGGCAGATTTCAACTATAAAAGGGAGTCGTTCTGCCCTTGTGAGGGCAGGTTCAATTCCAATAAACTCCTACTCCGACCTTTTAACCTACTCCCTGCATATCTACAATTCATATATACGCCAACACCAAATTACGGAATCTGATCCCCTCCATATACTTGTTTCCATCTTGTAATCCTCCATATACTCGTTTACGCCCTGTAATTCTTCCAGTCTATCCTGTAATTCTGTCGGCCCGTACGATGAAGATAAGTTCTATTACTCTTTTCCATGTACTCTTTTCATACATTACTTGTATCTTACAATCTAGCTCTGATACTGTAATTGAATAATCTAGTCATTATTATCGTTTTTAATCCGACTATCTTGATGTATGATTAATCGATATGTATTAATTATCTTAACCCTACAATCTAACAAATTAAGATCTATTGGTCTAAATTCGTCCAAAACACTTTGGCAGCCACCGTGGGGCAGATAGTTAAAATCATTTGATTAATCTATTCATCTGGATCGCTTTACAATCGTCATATGTAATCTAGTATGCATTATTGTCGAAGTCGTAGGTACAATCCACAGCCTCATCCAGGTCTGATTTCATGACCAAATCTAACAACACTTCTAAACCTAATGACGTAACCATTCCGACGACATGAGCACGTCTGACGACACAAAAAGGTCTGACGACGTGACCAGGTCCGACATCACGACCATGTCTAGTGGCACACGTAGTTTGACGACGCAGGTGGATCTGACGACGTAACATGTCTAACAACTTGACCAGATTTGAAATCACGACCATGTCTGATGGCACGTCCCAGTCTGACAACACGGATGAGTTCGGCTACGTAGCTAGTTTGGTGACGGGACCATGACGGATGACATGACCGAGTCTGACGTCCTGACAATGTCCGACGGTACAAACAGATCCGACGCTTGACCAAGTCAGTATCACCTGGGTACACGACGTATTTGAATGCTCAACCGGATCTAGTATACAACTAAACCATCATGACCATGTCTAACGACGCCATTAGTTCGACGACTTGATCAATCCGTCGATACGACTATGTGTGATGACACCATCAGTACGACGACTTGATCAGTCCGTCGATACGACTATGTCTAACGACGCCACCAGTCGGACGACATGACTAGGTCCAACGAATGACGGAGTTTGATGTCCCGACCATGTCAAGAATAAAATTAGATCTGACATTCGACCAAGTCAGTATGACCAGGGTACAAGATGTAATCTAAATGTTCATCCGGACCTGACATACGACTAAGTCAGTCCGACCTAATTACATTACTCGATTAATTTTGGTTAAACGACTTAAAGTCATATAATTGATCGTTAACATCATGCCCGATGAATAACAATTTACTTAATAACGACCTTCTACAGGGTCTAAATGTCGATGGTCTTCATACAACAACAACTCAACCAATGCCATTAATTTGTCGGCACTGATGATTAAACTCACCAAATTGACGATCTTGAATTTACACAACCAAGATGTTATACCATGATCAAACGAAGACGGTAGTATAACCACTACCGCACACAAACGTCACACTTGAGAGATAAGTCTCTTTCTGCACTATTTCTAACTAGTACTATTTTTTATATGTTTCTTTATTAGTACGTCCACGTAACCCAATTACATAAGTCATAAACAATCTTCTTTGATAAATTCACATACGTTCCATATCCATTATGTTTAAATATGCGACTTAATAACTGCTTCACCTCATGCATGCTTTATATAGTCAAATAAATTCTTACTTCTACAAGATCTTTATTTCATTTCACTTGCACATATTATGATCGTCTAAACGCTCTTTTGTGTATAAACAACAAGTCTAGTACACAAACAATATATTTTTATTCATAAATTCATATCTCTATGCATGTATCATAACTTTAAAAAAATAATGTGTTGCGTCCCTTCGCTATTTAAACTCTTTCGTGATTGATTCTTGCCTCTTGACTTGTTAGAACATGAAATTAGTCGTCCTTAGTTCTACTTAGAGTGGTCATATGCAATTTTACCAATTGTCGCATGCTCGTCGTATACCCTCACAAGCTCTTTTAGAAGTTATGATTAAACCCCATACATGTTACTTACTAAATACACCCTAGAGTACTTTACAATTTACACGTTGAGCATGTCTTAATAGAAAATCGCTATAAACGCCAATGTTGAAACTCTCGATTGCTCTTTTACCTCTAGTGTCGAATTAAACAGACATATACTCATCAATACCATGTCGCATTATTGTTTTCTTCTCAATTTTTAGAAAAATATCTTGGTAGCTTACTTTGACGATCAAGGAATTATGAACATTTGTTAAGTGTTAAACATAATATTTCATGACAAATAATATCTTGAAACATTCTAGTTACTTTCATGTTCGTCTACTATTTAGTACTATTACACTAAGGTCGACTACATAGCATCTTACTATCCCTGGCAACCCAAGAAAAAAGTCATAACAGTTGGGGCAAGTTGTAACTCGTACCTTAAATGTGGAAAACACACTGTGTTAAGGATCACCGCAATACTCAACGACATCACAATCGTACGAACAGATTACTATCTGTGGAAATGAAGAGCTCTCATAAGCAAAGTTGCATCAAGACAGGTTCGTCTACTAAAGGTCAAGACCTCGTCGAGTGTCTTAGTTGACCAAAAGGATGACATTCACAATTACTAGCTTTCCACCCTTCGAGCAATTGAAAACACCATGTACGTACAGATGATCTAAAAGTGTCGGATCAAGAGGTCAACCATATTTTCTTTCATCTCGGAATCTGAGTGATGGTAACAGTCAAACCTATGGATCGTGTGTTCATCAACCTGAAAATATAAGTCACCTTCTATCCAGTTTCAATACAATTAATACTCTCGTCCAATCTTGCTTTATAGTACACGCAATCGATTAACTTATTCACACAAATACAATTCAATTCTCTCATGCTGCTTTTATTGTGTTAGTTTTTGTATGAATCTTTATTACTTGCGCCATCAACTCATAGCTTTTGCACATGCTAGTCTTATAGTTCTTGTTCATGGAGACTATTTTTCACAACTCTTAATGATACAACTATTTTATTCAAATATTTAGCATCTAGACCATTTGAGTAATTTCATGACTTATAAACACATGCATCCTCGTACGAGGTCATTACTCCGCTTCTCTTATACACCATGCATCCATATACACAATCCCTTGTCTGGCCTACCAATTCTAATATGCAAAAGCATATATTGATTATCACTTCGTATTTTCTACAACTTTGATATACCTATATGCATGCATCATGTCCAATCTTCTAGCAGCTATGTGTCATGAAGTTTAGATACATCTTTCTTTTTGGAAATCATTTCACCTATGTTGAAACATGAAACTGACCGTTTTGAATTTCATTATGACTTTCCTTATGACTTTCAGTTACAATATCGCATGACATCTCACCCTCATCATATTATGCACTCACATGCTTCCTTGGGTCGAGGAAGAATTAGCATTTAAAATCAAATTTTTATCACTTGCTAGAGAAACACATTCTAATACATGTGCACTTATTTTTAACATTCCGTTCCTTGGTCCTAAGTTGTGACTCGTGAAATAACATCCATGCATCTTGGGCGACCTTTTCTTCTTGATAAGTTGAACGAACATATAATAGCCATCTTGTCGAACATGCAAAACCGTGATTGGTCATGTTTGCAAACAAGACATGGTGATGTATCTAATGAAGAGACGACAACACAATATGAAATGCTTGACACAAGTCAATACCTTCATTCATAGGTCTATATGTACGATGGCCATCCTTTCCGAAGGGTCGTGACGACTCCTAAACTGGGCCAACTAACAAAGGGAAAACAGAAGCACTCATAGAGTTATCTTTATAACCTCTCTTGAACATGAGTCACACACCTTCAAAATTGTTACAAAGGGGGCATTTTCACTTGGGGAAACTAACGGTTGCAAATGCATAAAGTTGGACAAAAAAAAGAATCATTAGAAATGACATTGTCCAATAAGTACGACACACACAAGCCGCACAAACCTATGACACACATAAGCGCGATGAAGATCTAGATAGACAGAGCTAGTTCAAGAAACTACAACGGACAAAGCCAACCAACCCAAAGGTCGCACATACATGACGAGGAAAACAAACATAATCCAGAATGAAGACACCAAAAGACTCTACAAGTCAAACATGCTATACGGTCTTTGCATAACAAATAGTATGGTCGTACTGCATAGGAAATATAATCTTATACGTCCACCACATGGCTATACAACTTTGACCACTACGTCTGATGACAACTTTTTGGACATTCTTTACAAGTTCATCACGACATTTGGAAAAAAACAGTCTTTTCCTGACTACGCCGTGTCACCTTGCAAACAGTCGATCTCAAAGTATCAATATCCGACCAAGACGAAATGACTACTGCAACAAGTTCATCAGACTATGAAATCACCAACCTTGACATATAAGTCTCTCTCCTTATACTTTTAATATATTGCATCATCTAATATCACGTTCTGCTTCCATTCACTCTGTCTTTATATGTGAATCGATTCATCTATGGACAAACACAATGAACATCATGACTAATATGCTTGGTCATGTGACTTTTAATTGCCTGAGTTCTTTAGTGTTTAAATACCGACGAACTCATGAACATATAGAAAATATTCTTTTACAAATCTCGCATACGTCTAACTCATGACATAAGCATGTTGTATGAAATTACCTTACATGTTTTCAAAATAAATTATTTTGCTCGATATAGTTTTATTGAACCCACACTTAATATGTTCGTCTAACGATGATTCATTTTACCCTGAATAAATATACATCCTAATACTATGCCTAGCGTACATACATACGTAGCTTTTCTACCATTAACCGCATACATGTCGTTTATAGTCAAACGATTTATACTTATGCATCATCCTCGTTCTTATAGCATTCATGCATGTTACACAACAAATCTAGGACACTTAATCCTTGAAACATTATTTCATAGACATAGACTGTTCTAGATGCCTATTAAAATAGTATTATACCAATATGTCTATTGTATCTTGTTTTATACATGTCTCATGCATTTGTATGACTCTCTTATGTCTAGAGAGACTATGAATCATATCACTAGTCCAACTCATATTATTTTGTAATCGTTTCCCCGACCATCTACTCTTTTTAAACAAAAGATCAAATAACACTTGACTCACAGTCCTTTGACAGAGAAGAATTGTCACTCCACTTTCAAACCTGGTCAAACCAAACGGTGGCATGATGTACAATGCAATTGACGACCTCTTCCCTGGCCTAAGGCTTCATGTTAATGACCAATAGGGGCATTAAACAAAGTAAACATTTAAAGACCACTAGGAAAAGATACTTGTGAGGAGATGTTTATATTCTAGTCCGATCAACATGATCAACTTGAAGATCCTAACGGTGTGATCACAACACTGATGCAAAACTTATCTCTAGCCTCAAGATGATTAGAAATTCAGTTCATATTTGTTACCTGTAATTCTATATTATTCTTGTTCTCATATTGTCATTATCAGTCATCTAAATGCCCACTAACTCAAACAATGGAGAATTATCGAGTAAATTCGGCTACCAAGCTCCTTGCATTCTTTTTGCCTTACTAGAAACAAAATCAAGTGCGCACAAAAAGGGAGATGCTACTGCAAGTGAAGTATCTTGACATTTTACATTACAATTACATACATAAGGGTGACGACCCTTACATACGGTATACACCTTTTACATTCCACGGTCGATCAGACAGAGGAGATGAATACAGATGCGTCGACACGCCTACCATCTTTACACGTACATAAGGTATACGCCTTATTACAAACACGCAAATACAAATTGCTTTTCTCCTCGATTTACACTCAAGTCATGACTAACATACACAACATTTAAACACTGGATATTTCCACATAAACAATACACATATGAATATGTACATACTCAATAGACCGGTCATACACTTTATAAATACATGCTTACAATGCATAGAAGTAAAGAAACTTGTGCATTAGGCTGTTACGATGTTAAACGACACTAATATAGTCAGTCTCATAACAATAAACGGGTTGTGCCTTTCTAAATCCTACATAAAAGCACACTATATTTGTTTTCTCCCTTTAATTACTTACACATGCATGTCAAAAACACACAATAACGTAGGTCTTGCAACTCATCGGCGGGCGAGAATGCAACATCCAGACGTAATGGCATAATGCTTGCCTTAGGCAACGTAGGCAAACAAAAGAATCACGTCGGGGTTCATATAACATTCGTGACTAACGTCAATGTCTATGTGACAGACCTCTTTTGTCAATTCATATACACTACAACCACGAGTTTACAATACATACAGATACTAAACATACGGAAGACAACATCAGAATACATCGCTTTAACTTGCATTCATCTATACAATGATGCAACCTGAATGACATCAATAGTTACATGACATCATAAAAAATGGTTGGAAATTCATCTAATCTACCTTCTTGCATCGTCGATCAAGATAAATTTGGGGAAATTGTTGGTATCGAGATTTTGCAGCTAGTAATCGAAACGACGTTGATCCCCTTCCGAATGTAGGAACCACTTTGAAAAGGTCCAAATAGTTAGGGGATTGCGGCTTCAACCTACTGAAGACCTATTCTCCATCGGTTCATTAAAATCCGGAAGATGTTGTAACCGTCCATGACTTGAGGAGCAAGACGCTGCTAGAGGACTATAAGGATTAGGCAGATTTCAGCTATAAAAGGGAGTCGTTCTACCCTTGTGAGGGCAGATCCAATTCCGGTAAACTCCTACTCCGACCTTCTAACCTACTCCGTGCAGATGTACAATTCATATGTACGCTTACACCAAATTATGGAATCTGATCCCCTCCATATACTTGTTTCCATCTTGTAATCCTCCGTATACTCGTTTTCGTCCTGTAATTCTGTCAGTCTGGCCTGTAATTCTGTCGGCCCGTCTGATGAAGATAAGTTCTCCATGTACTCTTTTCATACATTACTTGTATCTTTCAATCTATCTCCGACATTGTAGTTCAATAATCTAGTCATTATTATTGTGTTGAATCTGACTATCTTGATGTATGATTAATCGATATGTATTAATTATCTTAACCCTACAATCTAATGAATTAAGATTTATTGGTCTAAATCTGTCCAAAACAATGAGCTCTATTACTAAAATTAGGAATGGCTCAATCACATTAAATTGACATGAGTATATTAATACAAGTAAGATAATCTGTGATTGACATAACAGAAAAATCAAACAAATTACAACAAAAACATGACATAGTCAATGCTCTTCTTCGAAATCCAGTTCGATCGAATCTCATAAAGGGCACATGTAAGAACAAGTCAATCGTAAGGAACACAGTGATTTGTTTACGCAAGTTCAAAGATACACTCCTATGTATAAGGATCTCTGGATAAATACCAAATCCATTATAAAGAATCAGTGTTTACAAGAGAGTTACAAGATCGGGCTAATACACACAAGAAGACACGATCTCCTAGTATACAAACAAGTAATGAAAACATTAATTAAGGGTGATAGCCCTTTATACCTTTCTCTAGTTTTGATGAAGACAAACTAGCTATCTAACTATCTTCTTGAGTTTTTAAGTGTTAGAGACTAATAAAAAGATATAGTGATCCAGATTGAAGCGCAAGAGAGTTGCTTAAAGTATTAGAGAAGCTAAAGGGTCTCACTAAAGGTCTCGTTGAATGAGTCGCTGAGAATAACAGAATTAGTGAACGAAAGCAAAGTGAGTGGCAACTACTTGAAGAAAGAATCCTGAAGTTTGACTGAATTGAAGACACTTGCTCCATTTAAAAGCACATGTTAATATAAGAGATGTAAGTTTCACTTCAAGAAGATTAGCAGTCGTACACGTGTTCCTTCTATGAAGCATGATCAGCAAGTTGATGTGGTCACTGCAATATCAAGAAAGTGATTCTTGTTGACCAACTAGATTGAAGAGGTCTCATTGATATTTCTAGACCGACTCAACTTGGACAAGCTAGTCTATATCTCAACCATAAATAAAGAAGAGTATTAGGAAAGAAACACACTTCTTATCTCTCTCATTCTCTCGTTATAAACAAAGTCCTTAGCGTGTGTGATCTGTGTGTATTGTTTGTAAGAGTTTAGTTGAGAGCTTTCAAGAGTTAAAGAGAAAAAAAAATTAGAGTAAAAGAGCATTGTTCTAGTCTCAATTGTAAACTGCTTAAAGCAATATAAAGATATCAATGTGAGTTTCATCCTAGATCGGAAGATCAAATGTACTAATGATTTGAGATGTTTGTGTCAACTATGTTTAGGGATTGAGTTGATTGAATCTGAATTCCTTTCAAGAGTTCGATCCAACATGGTATTAGAGCTTTACAAAAAAATAATAAAGCTTATTTAACAACATCAACAATGATTGAATGACAATAATTTTGACAACTTCACATTACGGATCTCGCTCAACAAGCCATGTGTGCTAATATCTAGCGAGCTAGACTGGTGGATAGCCATGACCACCAATTACATCCAACCAAACGACTACCAATGTTGGAGAGTAATTGATAAAGTCAGCGGCGTTGTTCCTAAAGAACTCGAAGATGATAATGGGATACCATGGAGTACACTATTATGGAGAAAAATGCTAAAGCTAGACAACTTATTCTCAACTCTTTATCCAGGAAAGTGGACAAAATGATGAGCATCATAACTGCAAAAGAGAAGTCATAAGCTATCGTTTACATGCATAGGGGGAGAGATGATATGCAAAATAATCGCAAATTCGAGCTCCAAAGAAAAATTCTTCCCTCAAGATGGGCGAAGCTAAAACCGTATTTGGCTATCACTCAAGGATGGGAATTGTCTTTGTCTTTCATCCATGTAATCAATAATAAGTTTGGCACCATTAAATGGATAATGCTAATGAATAAAGAGACAAATGAACTATCACTATCTACTCTCCCTAGAAACTTCACATCCAAGAACTATAAGACAAGGACCAAGAAAAGTCCACCAGAGACCAAAAAGAACTGTGTTAAATCTCACCAAAGTCCACAAGCGCATGGAGAATGAAAACTCTAGTGACCAAGATGACGATCAAGAAGTAGCCATGAGGACAAATATTGTGAAAAAGTTCTTGAAGAACAATTCACCATACAAGAAAGACTTCCCTCAAAAGAGAGATCTCAAAGATTATGTCTGTTATAACTGTCAAAAGAAGGGACACCTTGCAAAGATGTATACCAATGACAAGGTCGTATCTAGCTTAAGCGACCCAAAGAAGGGCTTCTTCATTATTTGGGGGGACTCTAGTAATGAGCTAGACATAAGAGAAGGAACTCATCTCTCAAGGGAGACGTCTAGTATCTAGTGAGGACTCTATTGTAGATGAACCCAGTAAAGGTATCCTCTCTTAATCTAGAGCTATTATCTAAGGAAGATTTTCTTCTCATGCTTAAAGGCTTAATGAAAGGCAATGAAAAATTGCATCAAAAGGTGAATGAATACATTGAAAAAAAAATAACGAACTTAGCAATGAAACTGTTGAGTTATCCAAGAAGTTGTGTGCTAAAACCACCTTAATGACCGAATATTGTGAACATTGTAAGGGTAAAGGTCAACGGGGTGTATCAGAGTCCATAATTAACAATAATCTGGACTTAATTGTGAGAAAGCTCAACTAGCTTACCAAGTATATCAATGAGAAGATTGTTAATCAAACAGACATTGTCAAAGCAAGACCTGGTCTGGGCTATGACTCTCAATCTTACACCTCATCTCCCTCCAGCGACTCTTTACCTAGGGAGTTAACTAAAAAGGTCAATTCTATAGATAAAGCGCTTTATTCTTGCAAGAGCAAGAATGAACGTTTGTAATGAAAGATAAGGGTGTTAGAGAAAGAACTAAAAGAAACCAAGAAATGATTTCATGATGCTAACAATCACAAAATGTATGTGAAGCAGGCTAAGAATCAAAACTCTAATCATGTTAAACTTGAAAAGAAAACCACTTTCGCCCTGGTAAAGGAGAATATGGTATGTGAGGTATTATCACTATTATACTTTCTATGGTAACAATTGGCGCACTTTTATGAGTGTAAGAAGAAAGAAGAGTCTAAATATAAGCCTTATAAGCCAATAAGTCAAAGCCTAATCAAGTGATCGACTTGAATTATCCTTCTTATTATGAGCTTATATCTCCTACTGAGAAAGCTATAGTTGCTCGTAGTTCCCAAAGCATTCTCAAAACTAATCAACCCAGAATAGCCAAGCTTTGCTAGGTTCCAAAAGCTTGATTGTCTTACTTGCAGGTTGAATGAGAAGGTGTGACACATGATATATTAATAGTGGTTGCTCTTGCCACATGACTGACAATCACAATATAATACTCTCATTTCAAGCTGAAAAAGGAGGAAATATCTTCTTTCGAGACAAGAAGAAGGAAAATGTTAAGATCAATGGAAAGTATAATTGATTGAAAAGATACAAATAAGAGACGTGAATATGGTGGATAATCTACGTTTCAACCTTCTTAATGTTGATCAAATATTTGATCAAGGAGCAAATGAATTCACTTTCACCATCATATATTGTTGTGTTCACGCTCCAAAAAAAAGTGTTTATGAAGGGAAAGAGAGTCGAGAACGCCTACCTCTTCGATTTTACCTTCAAATTTAGAGAGTAACCTATGTCTAGCCTCAGTGACTAGGTCATGCTAGTTTTCATCTTCTTAACAAGATTAAGAAGAAGGAGATAGTGCGAGGACTCCCTAAAGTCAAGCCAGATAGCATGACACATTGCGCTGATTGTGCTAAAGCTAAAGCCCCAATACAACCTTTCCAACAAAAAAGATAGTATCTACAAAGAATTTTTTGGAGCTTCTCCGCATGGACCTTTGTGGACCATTATGTGTTTAAAACACAGGTAGTAAAAGGTATATATATGTCTTAGTTCATGACTACTCTCAGTTTACCCTCTTCATAAGTCCTAAGGTCAAAGTATTTTCTGAATTTTTCATCCTTAGTTCTACATATAGAAAAGAGTCTAGGTCTCCCTCTCCATTCTATTCGCTCAAATCATGGGCTAGAATTTGAGAATATAGAGTTTCCAACCTTTTGCATGCTTAAGGTAATAAGGCATAACTTTTCATCTCCAAGAACACCTCACCAAAATGATGTAGTAGAGAGGAAGAACAAAACTCTAGAGGATATGGAAAGAAAAATGTTGCTCTCCATTGGTCTCCCTCCCTACTATTGGGCTCAGGCAGTGAGTACAACATGCTACATCATCAACAGGGCAATGCTATGGCCCTTAATAGGGAAGACCCTGTATGAGCTTCTTAAAGGGAAAACATCAAACATCTCTGACCTCAAAGTGCTTGGTTGCAAGCGCTATGTCCAAAAAAATGTGAAGGACAACCTAGGCAAATTCGATCCAGGGAATGATGAAGCCTTCTACCTTGGATACTCTTCTTCAACCAAGGCCTATATAGTATTAAGCGAGAGAACAAAAAGAATTGAAGAAAGCATCCATAAAAGGTTTGATGAGCGACTCTTGACACCTTCAGCTTCATTAGATCAAGACCCATTCACAACAACCAACTCTTCTTCACCTCCTACCAGTTCTCAACATCAACATCTCACTTCTTTAACTTCAGATCATGACAGTGATGTTGATGATCAAGCACCTAAAAATCTCCCTTCAAGAGAAGATGATATGCCTGATGTTGAAGACTTTCTTCAAGAGGAATATGAAGCGAGTCACCCTTCAAACAAAGCGAGTCATGCTTCATCTCAAGGACTCTTCCTTCAGAAGAAGTGAGTGTCCCTATAGATCAAGAGATTCTCCCTTTAGCTTCAACGAGTCACACTTCTGTAGAAGTAAGACCAGCTACAATTGAATCGAGAACTTCTACAGCTCAAGAAAATGTTCCTACTACTATCATTGAAGGAAGTGCATCTCTCTTTGAGTTCCTCGATGCCACAATGGTTAAGACTAGGAACTATCAATAAAAGAAGTCTCACCCTATGGATCAAATTCTTACTCCTTTCAAAAAGGGAATTCAGACGGACTCGTCTCTTCACAACTTGTTTGCCTGCAATGCCTTTGTATCTTTGGGGAGCCAGAGAGCATCCAACAAGTTGTTAAAGACCCTAACTGGATTGTTTCCATGCAAGATGAACTCCACGAGTTCGAGTGCAACAAAGTATAGCGCTTAGTTACAAGGCCTTCCAACAGAACCATCATTGGCACTAGCTGGGTCTTCATAAACAAGCTTGTTGATCAAGGGTTGTTGTATGTAACAAGGCAAGTCTAGTAGCTCAAGGCTATAACCAACAAGAGGACATTGACTATGATTAGATATATGCACAAATATCTAGACTTGAAGCTATACTTCTTCTCATTTTATTTTCCTCTCACAAAAGATTCAAGCTCTTTTATATGGATGTAAAGACAGATTTCCTCAGTGGGACTCTAAATGAGGAAGCGTATGTGAACCAACCCCTAGGTTTGAAGATCAAGCACTCTTGGATCTTGGTATGACTGTCTATCTGAGTTCTTCACCAATAATCACTACAAAAGAGGGACAATAAACAAGACCTTGTTTATCAAGGAGCACAAGCATGATATCCTTATTGTTAAGGTTTACGTTGATGATATCATTTTTATCTCTACTAACATGTCCCTTATAGATGAATTCAAGAACACAATGAGCAAGAAGTTAAACATGAGCATGATAGGGGAACTGAACTTCTTCCTAGGCCTTGAAGTTGTTCAAAAGAACGAATGTTGATAGGTAATATCATGCATAGAGCATCCAATGGTTATTAGCGTTGTTTATAGGTGATTTAGCTATGATATGAGTTGTATTCCTATAATCCGGACCTTGTAGTGCAGAAGCATTATTCATTAGGATTATATACATAAGAAGGAAGACAAAGAGAAGATTACCGTAGAGAAGAAGGTGTGACAGCGCACCGAAGGCGCAGCCGCGCCAAAGATATAGAGCCATGGGCGCGGCCGCACCACCCATGGGGTGACCGCGCAGCTGTGCGCGAGGACAAGGGACAGACTGAGCAATGGCGCGACTGCGTCTGCCTAGGGCACGACCATTCCCCTGTTGGACCGAGCCAAGCACTTGGGCTTTGCTTGTGGGATTTCTTCCGGATCTTTGTTGCTTGCAGAAGGAGTTTCGGGCTTGGACTTTCACTTATTGATTTCCAGTTTTAGGATTGAATAAATAGAATTTTGGGTTTAGAATTTTTCTCCTCACCTCTCCTTCACTTTTCTATTTTACGTTCTAGAGAACTATGTCACACTAGTTCCCTTTCGCTTGTTCAACTGTCGAAGCCTTCAGATGATTTGGTTGTAAGATTTATACCTTCGAATGATTTGTGCTTGAATGTTATTGAATCTGATGTCTTTCTATCCTGATAAACTAGGTAGTTTGGATCTTATTCATATTGCTAGGATTTGATTATTTCTAGTTGAAAGATCTTATCTTTGTGTAGCAAATCAATGCATGATCTAGTTGGGATTGTTATTGTAGAGAGAGTTGACTGCATGTTAAATATCGGTTGAAGTCAATGGTACTGCATGCGCCTATCTATTCCTGACTTCATTGCTGCTTTGTTATTAAATCTTGAGAGTTTCAGGTTTGTAGCTTAGTAAGGGTTATTAGGACTAGTTGGACTAATAACTATATCATAACAAGGATTAGGACAACCATATGAATTGTTGAGCTCAAACGTTAATAGTTGTCAATGGTCAACCTATGTGGATGTTTGTTGAATAAAGTGCTTTCTCATATTACATATATAATCAATATTGGTTCTTTTAGTTGCATTTAAAAAAAACCTTGGTTACTTATAAGTTGATCACCTTAATCACGCAAGAATTGATAATCTGACTCCTTGTAGGATTCGACCCTTGCTTGCCTCTACACTATCTGGAGTTGCTAGTTAGGATTTCCTTCATTGGGTATAACAATGAGCATTTAGGCATCTTAAAAGGCATACAGATCCATCAACAAAGTACCTTAGATAGCTGCTCAAGAAGTACAACATTTAGAATAGCAAATCATTCCCCACTCCTATCTCCACTTCAACAAAGTTGGATGTTGATCTAGTTGGCAAAAGGCTGGTGAGACTAGATATCGTGATATGGTGGGATCCCTTATTTATCTTACAACTTGTATACCCGACATTGACTTCATAGTCAACCTTTGTGCACGATCTCGGAATGATTCAAGGGCATCTCATGTTACTGACATCAAGTCTATCCTTAGCTAACACAAACAATTTGTTCCTTTGGTACCCTAAAGGTGGTGATTTATCATTAATAGGGTATATTGATGCAGGTTATGAAATATATTTTGTAGACAGGAAGATCACTTCAGGGATGGCACAATTTCTAGGACCTTGTCTCGTCTCCTAGGGTTCAAGGAAGCAAAATTCAATCGCTCTTTCAACGATAGATGATGAATACATAGCTTATGCAGTGTGTTACTCCCATCTACTCTGGCTCAAGCAGCACTTCAATGACTTTGGCATCTCGCTTGGACCATTGGAGTTAAGATGTGACAAAACAAGCCTGATCAATGTGTCAAAAAATATTGTCCATCACTCAAGAACAAAGCACGTCGATGTTTGCCAACTTTTTTTTTAGAGATCGTGTGGAAAAGAAGAATATAGAGCTTACACATTGGCGAACTAAAAAGAAAATAGCAGTCATCTTCACCAAGACCCTAAACAGATTGTTCTTCATCTACGGCTAATATTAGGGATGATCCCTTTTGCTTGAAACTAGCTCTTCAAGTGTTTTAAGTTCTATCTTACTTTGACTAGAATTAGATATTTAGTACTATATTAGGAACTTTAGAGTGAAGGTTGTCTGTAACCAGCATTTAATTATATCACTCTCATGACTGAGTATAATATTTTCAAAAGGTCCTATCTAGAATGTTTACTTGTTGCATTTAGCATGAAAATATGATCACCCTTTTACATGCTCTTCGATTTCAATCCAAAAAATAGAAACGGGGACCGCTTATAAGCCTATTAAAAAGCCCTCCTAGAGATGATTTATGTCTATCAGTTGGTTCTATACCTGGGTTTTGTGTTTCACTGTCTAGACCCATAATCAACACTGAGAGTATTCAAAAATAGGGACAAAAAATCCTATCTTATGATTTCTATGTGTACACATGTACTTTGCTTGAGAGTTTATTGTTCCACTTCAAATAAAATGTGTGCCCATGATCCCCCTTCTTATGTCTTTGAATAGGACATAGGGAACTAGTGGAAACCAAGAAAAATTATTCTACTGGTTTCTGGGTTGGTGAATGAATTTATTACGAACAGCTAATCCAAGTTCCAAGATACTTTTGGTGTTCCCCAAATTAGTGTATGTGCTCGACTACCTCCTTCGTTCAGCGTGAAGGTCATCCTGAGATTTTTGGAATGTTGCACCTTACTAGATGTTATTTGTGACTGTTGAAAGCTATTGCACCGTTTGATTAGAGTCGGTGGAGCGTGCTTCATAGTTAAGAAAGACTCAATATAATAAGCATGGTAGAATCTCTATATTCCCTGCCACTTTCATATCTCTCTTGCTTAAACTCTCAATATCTCTCTTCCTTCAAACTCTCTCAAGATTTTACCAAGTACTCACAAATGACCATTGATGAGCAACATCTAATATGGCGTAACCAGTGATTGTTAGCATCATTTATCGGCGTATTGGACATGGTTTAGAGCATATCACCGTAGTCTGTACCTCGCAGAGTGAAGTGGTTAAACACGAGGATTGCGAGTATTTGGGAGAAGAGCGAAGAAGATGGCCAAAGGATAAAGCAAGATCGCGCGTCCACGTAGGAGAAGATACTAAAAGAAGCCTAGGCCCGACCGTGGCCACGGCACGCACGACCGCGCCGATGAACGCCAGTGAAATGAGCAAACATGTCCGGGCACCGCCATGCATGCCGAGGCGCGACAGTGCCATAAACCCAAGCGTGCACATGCCATGCATGGGCACAACCGCGCCACTGCCGGGTTGTGGCTCTATTTTGGGCTTTTCTACGGGTTTTCTTCGTGCCTTTTAATTGCTTTATCATGGAGCTTTAGGCTGGGCTTTTTATTAGTTAATTCTAGGGTTTCTAAGTTAATAAATAGGGAGAGATTATCTGAACCCTAATCATCCATTAATTCACATTCTCATTCTCATTTTACGTAGTTATTTCGCAATGAGCCACGAGTAGTCTCTTTTACTTTGTTCGATTGGTGAAGCTAACAGTTTGATTAAATGGAAGACTTCTATCATTTGGTTCTAATAATATATCCTAGTTTGCTTTATCATCTTGCGTATATTGCTTATTGGATTGAATTACCTATCTAGATTAATCACCTAGGTTGTTTAATTCAATTTCATATAGCTAGGTCTGGCTTGTCCGAGTTGGAGAGTCTTTCTATTGGCAAGCAAATCAATTACATGGACTAGTTGAACTTGTAGTTATGGAGGATAATGATGTGTTAGCATCCAAGTGGCACTGCATATGCCTATTGATTCTTGAACTCATTGATGCCTAGGGATTAATCTTTTATAGTTTCAGGGTTGTATTTAGGTAAGGGTCGTTACGACTAGTTGGACAAATTAGCTAGATAGGAATAAAAATTTGGGAAAATAGAGGATATATAAGCATCAGGAGAGAACCCGAATAGAAGAAGCCAATGATCATTTAATCAACTTGTTTGTTGGATACTAATTGTGCAAAGTGTTTTTCCATATTTTTCATAAATCAATCATTTTGTTAGTTTAGTTCGAATCATTTCCCCCTTCGGTTACTTTTAGAGTTAATTGAATTCAATACCATAAGAATTGATCTCCTTGATTCCCTGTGGGATCGACCCCTGCTTACCGCTTTACTTAGGTACAGTAGTTAGTTGGGATAATTACTTTGTAGAGCCAAACAACCCCTATCAAATTTGGCGTCGTTACCGGGGAGTCTAATTTGCTTTTCTTGTTTTTTTGGTTAATTAGATTTGAAGAAATAGATGGAGAAATTTAGGCAGGTAAAGTTATGCGAGGAGTTCAAGGAGACACTGGAGAAACGAGCTGAGATATTGGCTAAGCATGATGAAGCTGAAAAGGCTAATGCATTTGGGTATTACGGGAATCCACACCCTTGGTATGATCAACAACAGTACGACTACTACTCGAGGTTTATAGATTATCCTCGATTTGAGTAGCAGCATAAGTGGGTGCCTCGTAGTCTGCAGTCTAGTATCGGGCCCCCTCTCGTACTTTGAGGATGTTCATGGCCGAGCGCCTCACAAGGAACAACCAGAATGTCGAAGCAAGCATCAAGGAAATGGGCGAGCATACCACACAAGAGAGACTCAGGGAAATGGAGGAACAGATGGAGAAATGAAGGCAGGTAATGTCTACCTTGGAGAAGAATCAACTCGATGCACTACAGCCTCCGAACATAGTCAACCTTAGTGTAGTCAGTGTCAATACTATGACAATAAGTAGCAACCCAAGCTCGGGGGATATGCAAGCTGATAAAGAGGAGGTTGAGGTTGTAGTACCGAAAGATGTGCACCCATATTCCTAGGAGCACGAACACGAGGCAGCCATTGTAGAGTAGTGCGCCCGTGCCCCGGAGACACGCAACCACGTGATGCCCCCTACAGCCTCGCGCGACCGCGCCTTGACGGTGGTGGTGCCGGAAATTACTGTGCTACCTCACCCACCTCCGCACGCCTGCACTGAGCCCCCTAATCCCATGTGTGGCCACACCCCGTACCTGCGCGACCGCGTCCTCCTCTCTGCCGATGTGAGCGCCCGCGCACCAGATCCATGCACCTGAGCTTGCTTCGTAACCGTTGTACAAAAAGGTCTCCCTCAGCTGCTGAACATCGATGGGTATGACCCAGGTCCACCATTAGATGATGAGGGAGAGTTACTTGATCCAAAAGATGACGGCAAGCTGCTCCGAACCACCTACGTGCGTCCACACCTCCAAATGTTTGGGACTCTAGAATCACGAGCACATGTGCCTCGTCATACAAATCACCTAAAGAGACCACGCACGGTGAGGAAGAAGAAGAAGAAGAGAGGGTGGTATGATAAGATAATTAGGGAAAGGTGAGGTGCCAGATCCTATGTTGTGAAGAAGAAGAGAGGATTTATAGATAAAATGGCCTTCGAGGGGCCATGTGATGGTTGAGAGAGAATAAGAAGTTGGTACTACAACTCTAACCAAAGGAGTTGTCCGGGAGGCAACCCGTCTAATAGGTAATTTTTTTCGCTTCCATTTCTTCTACCTTTGTTCCTTATTTCACAATGATGACATTGTGTTGTTTAAGTGTAGGGTGGGGATTTACTCCGTCTCTCTTTGCATTTTCAGTTTTTTGCATTTTTAGAGTAATTTTGAATCTTTAGAGTCGGTAGTCATAGTTTTTCCCCTATTTTGATGTTGTGAGAACTTCTATAATGGTGGATGAATTTTGAAACTTTTTACTATGTTTTAAATGTTAATATTTCAAGTATGTATGATGAGGATATGTTGATCAATTAGAGGACTTTGACTTGAGCATGTGGATTATGATTAGGATGCATTACGACTAATATTAAGTTTGCATGTTCACCATCTCTTCTCTAGTTTGTCACTATGTCATAATAATTTATTTCCGTCCTTTTTCATTACAAAAATAAAATAAACGGAAATACAAAAAGATAGTGAACTACTAGTGAAATAAGTCGGAAGAGCACGCGATCTTCGTGGTGTGAAAGATCACTCTGGGTTCGATCATCCATGGTTAAATAAGTAAAGAGTCTCATTAGTTGGTCCGGACCATAAGACGGATGGCCCAATATCCAATAAGTTTTAATAAAGTGAAAAATGTGTGAATAAGATAAAACGAAGCAATAAAAAGTGCATGTGATATGGTTTGAGTTGAGTATGATTGTTGTTTGTTTTCGATAGTAGTGGAATTCTTGCATAATTATCATAGATATGAAGCATTTAGGACAAGAACTAGTCACTTATTGGATTTTCTGTTATTTGCGTCATTATATTACTTGGATAGAGACATTTTTAGAATAGTTTGAGGATTCATGTTAATGTGCTTGCATAGGGTGAACATTGTTCAAAATCTGGGGAATATTTGATGCCATTTGTTGGGTTAGTTAGAGTCTAGTTAAGTTTTGCATTACTTTTGAGAATTTCTATAGAGTCGGAGTCTACGCCCATGCTTTTGATGATTGTAGGTACCAAGAGATAGAGTGTTGATCGACGGCTACTTCAGTCACTATATCCGTAGTCGTTGAGATCGTCGAGGATTTAGTTGTAGCATACTCGAGGACGAGCAAGGTTTAATTGTGGGGTGTGATGAGCTGCATCTAGTATGGCATAACCAGTGGTTGCTAGCTTCATTTATCGGTGTATTGTCCATGGTTTAGAGAATATCACTATAGTCCAGACCTCGCAGATTAAAGTGGTTAAACATGAGAATTACGAGCATTTGGGAGAAGACCGAAGAAGATGGCCAAAAGATGAGGCACGATAGGGTCCAAGTAGGAGAAGACACTACAGAAGCCTAGGCGCAACCGCGCCGACGGCTTGCACGACCGCACCCATGATCGCCAGTGAAATGAGCAAAAATTCCGGGCACGGCCATGCCTGGGCACGACCATGCCACTGCCGGGTTGTGGCTCTATTTTGGGTTGTTTTGTGGGATTTATTCGGGCCTTTTAATTGCTTTATGATGGATCTTTGGGATGGGCTTTTTATTAATTAATTCTAGGGTTTCTTAGTTAATAAATAGGGAGAGATTGTCTCAACCCTAATCATCCATTAATTCACATTCACATTCTCATTCTCATTTTACGTAGTTATTTCGGAATGAGCCAAGAGTAGTCTCCCTTACTTTGTGTGATTGGTGAAGCCAACATGCTGATTAAATGTAAGACTTCTATCCTTTGGCTCTAATAATATATCCTAGTTTACTTTATCCTCTTGCGTATATTGTTGATTGGAATGAATTATCTATATAGATTGATCACCTAGGTAGTTTAAGTCAATTTCATATAGCTAGGTCTGGCTTGTCCGAGTTCGAGAGTCATTCCATAGGATAGCAAATCAATTACCTAGACTAGTTGAACTTGTAGTTGTGGAGGATAATGATGTGTTAGCATCCAAGTGACATTGCATATTCCTATTTATTCTTGAACTCATTGATGCATAGGGATTGGCCTTGATAATTTCAGGGTTGTATTTAGGTAAGGGTTGTTAGGACTAGTTGGACTAATTAGCTACACAGGAACACGGATTAGGGAAAATAGAGGATATATAAGCATTAGGAGAGAACCTGAGTAGAAGAAGTCGATGATTATTTAATCAACTTATTAGGTGGATACTAATTGTGCAAAGTCTTTACCCATATTTTTCATGAATTAATCATTTGTTTGTTTAGTTCGAACCATTTCCCCCTTCGGTTACTTTTAGATTTAATTGAATTCAATACCATAAGAATTGATCTCCTTGATTTCCTATGGGATCGACCCATGTTTACCGCTTTACTTAGGTAGAGTAGTTAGTTGGGATAATTACTTTGGCAGGGCCAAACGACCCATGTCAACCACTTCAAGAACCAAGACAGTTGTTGAGATGACTCAGGAGCAACTCAAGCTCTTCAGAACCTTTCAAACCACTCTTGCCCAACAAACCTCAGACCTGACCTCCCCTATAAAATCTACCCCTCAAACTACTTTCCCTCCTACCTCCTTCAAAGACCTCTCACCTATCACCACGAAAAAGTCTTCCCTGGAAAGGCTCCTACAATTGATATCACTACTCAAGGGGCGACTCCAAAGAAGAAGGTTGTGAGCACTGAAAAAGAAGAAGGTTGACGTGTCCGACTTTGGGAATCAAGATCTAAGAAGAAAAGGGAGGCAATTGTGCATCTCACTCCTGAGCACACAAAACATGAATTCGATCTCTATAGCACGAGTTTAGAAGACGGAAAGATCACCTCCCATTTCTCAGCACTGGACATTTCCAGTCTACAACCAAAGAAGAAGAACCTTAAGCACAATCTTCTTTCTATTGAGCTTGAGGTTTAGGAAGGAGGAGGGGGAGGAGGAGGAGGACGAGGAGGAGGAGGAGAGTGGAGAAGGAGAATAAAAAGAGGAGGAGGAGAAGGAGGAAAAGAAGGAGAAGGAGGAGAGGGAGAGGGAGAAGGGGGAGAAGGAGAAGGAGGTGGAGGAGAAGAATGATGATGATGATGAGGAGGAGGAGGAGGATAAGCAGAAGGAGAAGAATGAGAAGAAGGAGGAGGAGAAAGAGAAGGAGAATAATGAAGAGCAGGAGAAGGAGATGATACATAATGGAGTCCCAAAATGATTGTTTTGAATATGATTCGATTCTACACTCCGTTATGATACAAGTCCGAAGACAAGAAAATGATTCTAGTGTCGAATGTTGCCTATGTCTAGTATACCGCTTCTATAGACTTAGATTATTTTTCCAATGCTTGGACACGAATTTGATATGTTATTTAGTTTTATAATTAGTTTATTACAGTTTATTAATGGATTGTATATGAACAATTACAATCATATCGTTGCAGCTTAGTTTCTAGATTAGTAGTTTTCCATTTTAGTAGTTTTTAAGTGATTTTATTGCAATTCTTTTGAGAATTTAGCCCCCCCCCCCCCCTTAAAAAGGTTGAGTTCTCAATTAATGAAATCAGATTAGCTTTTATTAAATTAAAAATAACTCTCCCAAGAGAGTACGTTGATCTCAAACACCAAAAATTCTCTACGAGAGTATCGATTAGTAAACAGGCGTTAGTTGTGTGGTTTGTGTCAATTCTTCATAGTATTGGTGAATTCGGCCAGCCAAGGCAACCTCTTCGTGCTAATAGTTTTTCAATGATTCTAGGTTGTGTGGATTTATAGAGGATGAAGGTTGGTAAGTCATGCTACAAGGGTCTAGCGTTCCCATTCAATTGGGGGGTTCTTGTTCTCGTTTTTCCCAGTTTTGGTCCTATTTCTATCCTTCAATTCGCCCTTCATATGTCCATCCATTGTTCTAATCTGATTTGTCTTGTTATTTAGTAGATTCATTGCCTAGATCTCAATCAAAGCGGTTAATTACAGTATCAATTGGTATCAGAGCTTTGTGGCTCTGAATCGCCTTTGACGGTTTAAGACTCATCATCTATATTAATTGAGTCGTCCTGTTTTTAATCGTCAATTATACTTCTTTGTTTGAGTCACATTATTGAATTAATCGATGTGACTGATTGTTTACTTTTTTTTCTTGGAAGGGGTTTGTTGTTGTTGATTGTGACTAGAGGATTTGGAAATCCTATACCTAGAAAACCACAAAAAATGACCTTTCCACCATTGTTGTGGTCATCCAAGCTTCTACAACGAACGTCCAGAATCATCTCCCTCCAAAGAACGTCCAGGTTTATCCCCCTCCAAATTGGAAAGGGTTCAAAGTATCTATCCCGAAAAGGCAACTACAAAGACCTCCAGATTAAATAAAGTGAAGAAATTTAATAAAATCAAGATATGAGATCAAGTTATTATTATTTTAGTTATTATCTTCTTATTTCTATGGAATTAGTTGAAAAGAAAATCTTGTAATATCCTAGGAAAAATAATTGCGTATTTAAAAAACATATATATCAAAAAAAATTAAAGACAAAAAAAGGCACTAGGATTTTATTTGATTTTTTTCTCTAGGATATATTGTTAGATTGTCAAAGATAGAACTTTATAATTTAATCTTTCTTGATCATAAAATGTAATCGAAAACGAAATGAAGATAGATGTTCTTCCCCTCCAAGGAACACGTTATGGCCCCAAGTTCACAGATTTTACACTTCGGGTTTATCCAAGTCCTAGATTTCTAGAATTCAAACACATTTTTCGGTGTCTAAATGACCTCAAATGCCGATTTCAGCCTACATTTCATTGCAAAGCAATGATTTGTGAAAAGTACATGATTCCCTTCCCGAAAATATATTGTAGGCCTCCATCAGACACCGAACGACGCAACATGCAATTTGTTTGCAAAATTTTACGTCAATTTGTATGCATCCCTCTTTTTCACAGATTTCTGCCCTTTTCTCACCAATCTGCATCCTTTCTCCCAAATTTTCACCATCCGACGAATCTAGTAACCTTCTGCATCAATTGGCTTCCGACTGAGTCAACAAGGTACGATCTTTCTGGTTAATGATTCACATATCTTGAGTTTAAAACACTTAAATTTGTGTCGTTTTTTTGTTGCAACTAATTCTTGTAGCTAATCTGTGTCGTTTTTTTGTTGAGTAACTTAAATTTGTCGCCTTTATTTGAGTCTTTTTGAACGCGTATCTTTTTCGCTAAATTTATCCTTCCTAATTTGATATTTTGCTGCATTGCTTTCAATTAGTTATTTATTAAGGGTTTCTGAGACGTTGTTAAGGTTGTGCCATCCCTGAGAGTAAACACCGTAAAATATTGACAATGTTCGATGTTTAGTTCTATCTTATCATGATAGGGTCCAACCGACGAGAGGTACCAGCCCCGTCCCGTAGAGGTGATAAATGGCAGTCTCCACGGTACATAGAACCACTGCCAAGAAAGAGGGAAACTGAGTACCACATTAATGGTCGGCACAAAGTAAAGATGGAGTTCTTTGACGAAAGCACTGACCCAGTAGATTAGCATGATTGGGAGAGAAGAGTTGAGAGGTTCCGGAGTTATCAAAACTTTTCCGACTATGAGAAGATAGAAATGGCTATTATTTCATTTAGAGGGTATGTAGAGTATTGGTTAAATTATGTTATGAGGGATCGAGCCAGAAGACAGATCGAACCAGTGTTCATGGGGGATTATATGAAGTATTTTATGAGAGCCAAATTCCTTCCCCAATATCAAGCAAATAAGGTTAATACAATTCTAAGTGTTACACAAGCCAGCCCTCCAGCCCCACTTCGATACGACCCGAAAATCATACAATCCATGAAGGACGATATAGTCACCATGCAGGCCAATCTACAAGCCTTAATTGATAAAGAAACCATCCGGAGTATATGACAGGCGTTAAACGGTCGTTGGCCCTATAAAAAATAATCCAACTATAAGTATCCACTAGTGAA